>NC_092240.1:2230000-2525000 GCF_036320965.1 Panulirus ornatus
TTTTCATATTTCTAATTATTTTGTGGGAAGGTTTCAAGTATCTGTAGTGTAAGGATTTGTGGGATAGACAGTGTTCAGTGCTTTACTGATATATTGAGTAATATTATGCAGAAGGGTTGTAGGTGGTTGAAGCCGTCCAAGATGTGTTGTTTGAGTTTATAGCGCAACGTGAAAGTGGAGTGGCTGAATTTACTTTGTAGGTAAAAGAGGAGACTCTGATTCTATTGTAAATACGATTTTCGGTAAATTTGAGTACAAAACTCCAATGGTTTATGGTGGTAAGAGGAGAGGAAGCTGGTTGATATGAGATGTACAGGAGTTTTTGCCTAACGTTTGATGGTTGAATATATCTGTAAACTTTCGGATTGCAACTGATTCCAAGTTTTGTATTTGAAAGTTTTGATATGTTGCCAGAACTTGTTGGTGGGAGTTCCTTAAGGTTATTTTTACACGGTGAATATATCTGGATGGATTTTCTTTAGGTTCTTAATGACTGTCATGTTTAGGGATGTGGTTGAATAGTCTGAATTTTGAGCAATGCTTCGTGGATATGTTTGTGTGTGCTTGAAGAGAAATGTTGTTGGTCTAGGTGAGAAGCGCCTCTTGTGTGGGAGGTGGGTTAGTGTGCAGGGTGTTTTTCATCATCATTCGTCAGAGTTGGTTTCTGTTGGTTGTGCAGTTCATAGTGTTAAGGAAGAAGTAACATTTTGCTGTGTGCTTTTGATGATTAGGTTATTGATGACGTCTGATAAGAGTCTGGATTTGTTTATGATCTCTGTTGGTGATGAGTGGTTTCCTTTGAGTTTATCAGGTATATAACTTGTGGGAAGAAATTTGGGATATATATATATATATATATATATATATATATATATATATATATATATATATATATATATATATATATATATATATTTTTTTTTTTTTTTTTTTTTTTTTTTTTTTTTATAATTTGTCGCTGTCTCCCGCGTTTGCGAGGTAGCGCAAGGAAACAGACGAAAGAAATGGCCCAACCCCCCCCATACACATGTACATACATACGTCCACACACGCAATATACATACCTACACAGCTTTCCATGGTTTACCCCAGACGCTTCACATGCCTTGATTCAATCCACTGACAGCACGTCAACCCCTGTATACCACATCGCTCCAATTCACTCTATTCCTTGCCCTCCTTTCACCCTCCTGCATGTTCAGGCCCCGATCACACAAAATCCTTTTCACTCCATCTTTCCACCTCCAATTTGGTCTCCCTCTTCTCCTCGTTCCCTCCACCTCCGACACATATATCCTCTTGGTCAATCTTTCCTCACTCATTCTCTCCATGTGCCCAAACCACTTCAAAACACCCTCTTCTGCTCTCTCAACCACGCTCTTTTTATTTCCACACATCCCTCTTACCCTTACGTTACTTACTCGATCAAACCACCTCACACCACACATTGTCCTCAAACATCTCATTTCCAGCACATCCAACCTCCTGCGCACAACTCTATCCATAGCCCACGCCTCGCAACCATACAACATTGTTGGAACCACTATTCCTTCAAACATACCCATTTTTGCTTTCCGGGATAATGTTCTCGACTTCCACACATTTTTCAAGGCTCCCAAAATTTTCGCCCCCTCCCCCACCCTATGATCCACTTCCGCTTCCATGGTTCCATCCGCTGACAGATCCACTCCCAGATATCTAAAACATTTCACTTCCTCCAGCCTCTCACCATTCAAACTCACCTCCCAATTGACTGGTTTGGTTGGTAATGTGGATGGAGTGCGAGACAGCATGGTATGGTGATGGAAACTGTGTACTGTAAGGATGCTGGCCAGTCTGCTTTTCTGCTCTGTTGTTGTTACTGTGGTCGTGTTGGTTGGGTATATATTATGTATGTATGTTTGTATACCATACCATCCTGCACAAGGGGTCCCATCTGTCCTTACGAGCTCCTACAGGACTCCGGAAGCTGGCCACGTCCACCGGGCGGGACCCCAGGTCATAAAGTGTTGATATATATATATATATATATATATATACATATATATATATATATATATATATATATATATATATATATATATATATATATATATATATATGGTAGAAGGGCAGGGCATCATCTCTGAGGGTCGACTCCTCATACTTGAGGAGTTAAGGAGTTAAGTGACTATAGAAGTACACACCACTCGTGTGGGTATTCACTGTTAAAGCTGTTGCTAATATTTGTGTACATTAGTAGAGAGCTTGGCACTTATGTGGCCCCTCATAACTTACCCTTACATTATTTTCCAACTTTGATTTTCCTGTGGCTTCCATGCTCACTTTATCTATGCTGTTTATATGTATCCGTATCTGACTTATTTGTTGTATGTGTGCACATATGTAAGGATAGTTGTGCATCTATATAAGTTTGTGTTATTACATATTTCTTGTTTGTTTATACAGACGGGGAGGGAGCTTTACACTTGTGGGGCCCCACCTCTCACCCTTGATGTCGTATAGTTTTCTGTATTTTTCCAATGATAACCACAATCACTTACCTTCCTCTTATCTTACTGTATGAGTCTACAACTCTCTTGCTTCAGAAGGGCTTCCTCACGTCCCTCAGTACCTTTCGTTACTTCCATTTGTGTACACTTGTCCTGGACTCTCGGTTGGTATGAGACAACTCCTCTGTTTTAACGTCGTCATGGCCTCTTAGAAATGTGTGTTGTCATCCTTCCCCTGATCTTCTGTCCTCTAAGGTGGACTGATTAAGAGTTTTCCTCCTCACTTCGTTGCTCATTCCACCCAGTTCTGGTACATTCCTTGTTGCATTCCTTTTTCTTCTGCGTGTGTGTGACTCTCTTTACGCATGTTTTTCTGTGTGATTAACTATTAGTATGATACGGGGAGGGAGTTCTACACTCGCAGGGCTAGACGCTTGGATCTTTGTCCTATCATACCACTTATTAATTTTCTCCACTCTGTTAGCATTCACGATGTCATCACTTTCTCCATTCAACCACTCCTCTGATACTCAACCAGTACTTCTTTACATCATTCTTCCTGGTTGTTTTGTCTCTGCATCTTTTGAAGAACTGTTCCCTCTCGATCGACATCAAGCTGGTTTAGGTCAAGTCATCCCTTGCCCTTCTGTCTACCATGGTGACCAAGTTTGTGGCCTCTGTCGCATCCAGGACTGAATTTCATAGGGCGATCATCCAGTGACCTGAGTGACTCAGTGTGAATAGGTGATGCAAAGATAAGTTTGACACTATGTAAAGAATATACGAACACTCTGCCCAACAGTTCACAGACTTGCAGCAACTTGGGCTTGTCAGCAGTTCAGGCTGAAGTGAGTCTTGATTATCTCGCATACTCTGAACTGTCACTGAGGGATGATATTACCAGGCGCTCTGACTTGAGTTACGGCGCCATGTGGTCTTTAATGTGGTCTGTCAGGCATTCCATTTGAAGCTCCAAACCTATCAATAAAGACTTCAACCTGTCTTGAGGTCTTTGTCCCGTTCACCGGAGACCACTTTGTCTACTTCTTGGAGGCGTCGTCAGATGGGAATCCCAGGTCGCCAAAGACCTCTCTTGACCAGAGAGCACGACGCCTTCCTCCTGTAGCGTCTCATGAGGGATCAGTCTCCATATACCTCTGCGGAGTTACTGAAGACAAGTTTGTCCCGCAAGTAAGATATCCCGGAGGACGTCGGGTTAGTGTTGAAACCACTCGTACTCGTCCACGTCAGTGTGCTACCTGCTGCTACAGCTACACATAGTCACAGCAGCGAGAATATATGATGTCTGAGATTGACCCGCTACTCTGAGCTTCAGTCTCCGTCCATCTCTGATCTCTACCATACTACCTGGCTCTTGCTCTTCACCCAATAACGCCCTTTTATAAGTTCTATCTATCTAATTATCTATTTACTCCTGACATGTTGCGCAATTGCTTACTACGCATTTGTGGTGGCCAAGATTTCTGAAACGACTAACGAGAAAGTTTGAAGAGCTGCCCGCCAGTCAACTTGCCACAGCGCACAACTGGAAACACAGAGAGAGACGTGTGATTTAATTAGCTGTACTTCCACTCTTTCTCCTTTACATCTTACATCTACTACACCTTACTTTAGTTAGGTTAGCTGTCTTACGCTGTCGTATAGATAGATGTACAAGGCATTAGTTACATCATGATATTCTGCTTAACTCGTTATGTCATGGAAATATGCGATCAACGCAAACAATTGATTATAAGATTAATATACGACCAACGATTATAATGCACGAACGTAAGGCTTAATATGGTTTATGTTCTAGTTTATGTAGGTTTTGAGAAACGGCTCGAACATGACAGCCTCGAACCCACTCACTGTAACTCTGTTGTTTTAATTCTATTACTATCATTGTACTTTGTTTATATCCTCCTCTGGACTCTTTATTAGGTCTGTGTGCTTCTTTGTATGCGATGACCAAACTCGAGAAGTATAGTATAGTTTTGCTCGTATATACGCTTTGAGACGTTTGCTGGGCATTTTCTTAACCATGACTTTTAATGACGATTTTAATATTTACCGAAGAACGATTTGTAAAGTCACAACCACTGAGCTGGTTGGAATCGCGGCCACAAACAGCTTTATTATCCCTTATTTTTCATCAGTACCTTGGCCTTAACACCCTGGGATGAAAATATAACATTTTGGTCTCTGAAGCCAGAGACGGATGTTCATATATTACTAGTCAAGGGATCCACTTCATATTGACTGGCTTCCCTCCTATACAGGGCCTCCGTGAGCATGACAGTTGATGCTTTAGCCAAACTTGCACTTAGTAAAGGTGTTGAAAACATTAGGTTCTCCACCAGAAACTTCAAAACTGTAATTAGGAAGTAAGTAACTGACCTCTTTGATGTAAGTAGATGACTTCAGATGAGCACGACTAGAAAGCATTTTCCACCAAGATGAAACATGTAAAACGGAACATATGTTTGGAGAAAGTAGATTATAAGTTGATGTAATTGCGCGACTAAGGCTAGGATATAGGCACTGTTGGCGCTTTTGTGTATGCGGAGATGTGAATTATTAATTTTGTGGTCAAAGATTTGGACACAAACTAGAACACTTTACCTTAGAATGTTAGAAATAGAGCCTTTTAGGGATAAATCTAAGCAAACCCTGCAAGAAATGTCACAACATCTGGTTGTCAATAACAAGATAACCTGAAATTTTAAGTTTGTATCCACATTTTGCATCTCGTTGGTAAAATTTACCATATGCAAGACTATGTAACGTATGTAATGAAGCTTATGAACCAGCTTTATAACAGCCTATTGTAATGTTGAACCACTGGCGGCTGAAAAATGATCCCGCTATGAGAAATGATTGCGCTACCGCCCACAGGAGGAGCATGGGCGGCACAGTAAAATCCTTGACATGGTCGCCGGCCGGTCAGTGAAGGCCACGTCCCCGCACATGGACACCTCTTGGTTAACTCGAGCCGAGGTACACCTGTTGGCTCGCTAAGCCTGTCACAGATGTAGTGGTTTACCCCACCGATGCTGGTGCCCATTTATCTACCACCCGGAAGAAGGACGAACAGCTGGGTGAGCTGTGAGTCGTCTGCCCGCGTCTTAGATCGAAATCTGGGCCAGTAAGTTAGCTATAAGCAACGTTAACCCCGAGACAGATGGTCTCCTTTAGCATTCTCTTGCTTTTGTGACCTGGCTGCATTGCTGGTTAGGTACAATCCCGGGTCTCTCTCTCTCTCTCTCTCTCTCTCTCTCTCTCTCTCTCTGCCTGCAATTCATCAACCACGGATCAGGACAACGTCGGAGTTTGTCTAGGTTCACGTGTCAGTTGATATGCATGCGTACGTGTGTGTACGTGATTGCTTTTGCAGTCACCTACATGGATGAGCTTGTACGTGGTGTCTGTGATCGCTATGAAGTGAGTGTATACGTGTGTGTGTGTGTGTGTGTGTGTGGAATACATTAATAATAATAAGTAACTGCAGGTAGAAATATGTGCTGGCAAAGGTTGATCATATATACAGAAAATGTATACAGCAATGCACGGGCGAGGGGGGGGGGGGGAATGTTTTGGATAGCGAGGGAGGGGTTCATGTTAAAGTACTTGTTACAACATTCAGAGGTGGAGGTTGTTAGGTCAAAGTTGTAATATAGTCTGATTGTAGGTTCCGTTCGCATTACTTACTTGGAATGGGACTATTCTTGTAGTGGTATGTACTGGCTTGAATAGGCTCAGACGCGGCCGTGATGCTGAACTGCAACCCGGGACGAGGGATCTCGGGTAGCAGGAGGTGACGGTGGGGTGAAGGTGCATTCGGGTTATCCTGAGTTGTGTGATGATGTGCGTGTCTATGTGTGAGTCTGCGTCCGTTCATAGTCACTGTGTGTTTTTATGTTTTGTGTTGCAGTGTGTAATGACGATAAAAATGAATTTAACCCTAAATATGCTTTGATATCCCGTAGACTTGCATCCGCGCGTCACTCCTCGGCTGTGGATGACGTCATAGGCGCATGCGTGAAGTGTATTCGTGAGTATTGTCTTTGTATAGGTTTTTGTACGACATTCATGTTTCATGTTTTTCACACAATTTCTTCTTGATGGTATTTTCTGTGTAAGCTGATGTCACTGCACACGGCCTTATGACGTGGTGGCAGTGCACATGCCACTGTGTGATCTTTTCGTCAATGATGATGACACATCGTCGCCAAAGGTGACTTATACACACACACACACAAACACACACACATACACACACATCAATGCATGCACGTAAATTCCGCCTCAGTATCATAAGAGGTAGCTTATTCGCAGAAATATGTTGTAATTTTGTTATCCAGTGTTTCATCAGTGCACACATGGTTTCATTTGGGATACCTTGATGCAGGAGTAAACACTCAGCGTCGCACCGTCGCTGCTTTATATTCATTTGATCATGTTTTTCAACCGCTGTGTTTTCTTGGTTCACGTAATCCATTTTCCAGGTGGTCAATAAAAAACGGTACAACGTGTCGAGTGTTGTAGTTGCCCTTGTCTGAATGTAAGAGACTTTTGTTATTGTTTACACTGTAATGGGAATGTGTCGTGGATCATCATAAACCTCTGATCTTTATATATATATATATATATATATATATATGTTTATGTAGGATGCATCTCTGTATCTCTCATTTGACCAGTATTGAGTGTATTTACCCTATTGTATTAATACAGTGTTTATATAAAAAAGGATGGAACATATAATGGAGTATATCCAGTGTAACCTGAGTCATGGAGACGTTGTGGTCACTCGTGTGGCGGTCAGTGTTGTCATCAGGCGAGCCAGCGTCCGGAACCTGTACAGTTATCCTGGTGTGAGAGTCTTGTGTTTTCGCCTCTGATGCCGCCCACTTTCGTCGTTGCTGTTGTTATCTTGGACGCAATTTTTTTTCGTGAGTTTTCCTCGAGGGTAAATTAAATTGGACATCATCAGACGGAGAGTGTTGACCGAGGACTGTGTCTGGGGCCGAGTGATCACCATGACTTGGCTCTGTAAATATTGCCTCTCGTGTTGTCTTCGTGTCCAGCCCGCCGCCCCGCACCTGGCATATTGCAGTGATGAGTCTCGTAAAACTTGGTCTGGGATTCTCTGTACCGCTCGACGAACTTATACTTTGAGTTTATATATATATATATATATATATATATATATATATATATATATATATATATATATATATATATATATATATATGTATTCCTACACTGGTTATGACGGATATACAGATATTCCTTGGATGTACTTTATGAAGGTCTGATCCTCATGCTATATGTCTGAGCCACTAGCAGTGTCGTGTAGCTTCGAATCTGTAAACTTGCTAATTAAGGTCAAGTGCTGATCAGTGAATACATAGCTGCATTATCTAGCGAAGGTAGATCACATACTTGTTACGCTGGTGAGTTGACAAAGGGGATAGAGTTCAAGCTAAGCAAATGCAAAGTTGTGAATATTTGACACGATGGAAGAAGACCTTGATTTGACTATGATGTAGCAGGATACAAGCTGGAGGGGATCTATGGCCAGAGCACTAGGCCGGGAGAACTGTGAAGGAGGCAGACTGTGTATTGATCAATGTCTGAATTGCATTTGAGTACATGGGTGAGATTTTGAGTAAGATACTAACAACTTATATAAGTCCTGAATTAGAATATGCATCTCAAATGTGGTTACTTCACTTAACATGAATATCTGATATTGAGGTCCACAGAAGAGCAACAAAGATGTTAACTGAAGTGAGAAAATGTTGTTATAAGGAGAGGTTAGAGGCCACACGGATGCCCATCATGGGAAAGAGACTTGTAAAGGAAGATCAGATCACAACCTTCAAGATTGTACACTGGTCTGAACGATGCCAGAGAGGAAGAGCCAAAGGTCATGACGGAAATTAAGTAAGACTTCCTGCAAAAGATGTAAAGAATTATTTAGAATTTATTTCCAGTATTCAAACCTTCATTTGTCTGATTGTACTGACAAAGCATTTTATTGAAAAAAAAGAATTTCTACAGAAGTAGAATTTTGGTTCAGCGGAATATGCTAGATGATGAATCTGTGAATGGAGAGAGTATGCAGGATTTTAACAGCTGTGCGATTATAGAGAAGGTTGGAGACAGATGCACACTAGTGTTGACCTTCCCCCCCGTACTGTGCGAAATGGAAATTACCTTAGGTGGTCCTCCTTCTTCTTTCTCTTCCTACACGATACCCTATTACCTTCAGCCAATCCACAACATGAAGGTCCTCTCAAATGTAGATGACCAACCTCACAATATAACAACACCCTGACACCACAGTAGTAACAACACCCTGACACCACAGTAGTAACAACACCCTGACACCACAGTAGTAACAACACCCTGACACCACAGTAGTAACAACACCCTGACACCACAGTAGTAACACCACCCTGACACCACAGTAGTAACACCACCCTGACACCACAGTAGTAACACCACCCTGACACCACAGTAGTAACAACACCCTGACACCACAGTAGTAACAACAAAAGCGTGCAGCACTTTATTTACAGAATTAGAACAATGGCTCACGCAGAACAGACGGACTGTATCTCCACAGAAGTCTTCTGTCACTCTTTATCCTCTGACTGACACGAATCAATCCCATCCCCTTCAGTCATCATGAATGAACGATCACTCCCACCGAATACAACACCAACCTTTCCTGGCATCATATCCAATACACGCATTACATTCACTCCCCACACCAATAACATCAACACACAAGCAACACTCAAACTGAATGCCCACAGAACACTAACTGTTGCCGGATTTGGACAAAAATAAGAATCCCTTGGTATTCTTTGCAGACAGTTCATACATTCCATTCTAGATTATATCTCTTCGGCCTTGTATTCCATCCACTCAAAAGCAAATATAACAAAGCAGCAAACATCTCAAAATAGTCCACATAACAATCGGTATAAACCACAATATACTCACCACTTACACAGTTAAGCAAATATTCCCCGTAATTCAATTCCACCTCAACATATGCGGCTTTCGATTCTTTCCATCACCCAAACTACTCCAGAGCTAACCATCAGCCCCGAGCTTGAGATAAGAAGCTTGCCCCTGCCCCATACTTCCCTAACATCGACTCGATCCTCCATCCTCAACAAATATAAAACAGACAAATCACACGTAAATATCTCCACAAGCACTAAACATCCGACCTTCCGTCTTAAACTTTGACCCACCAGACATAAACCCATCAGAAACCACTCTCCCACAGACAAACAAGTCACACTCGCCCGCTTACGTCCCGGACATCGGCCGTCGCTACGTCACTACCAACTCCGTTTCATCGTATCCAAAAACCCATCATGACCACGATGCAACTACCATGTAAAAGACATCGAGCACTTACTACTGTTTTTTTATATGTTCGCTGGGACGGCACTGGCAACTGAGGACCTAATCGACGCAATTGATTTATATATATATATATATATATATATATATATATATATATATATATATATATATATATATATATGTACCTTAGCCTGAGCCAGGTAACCGTTTTATCGACCAACCTCTTCGGTTGGATGAACAGCTGGGTTGGCTGTGGACTGACTGACGCAACCAGGATTTGAACCTATACACTCAACTCTGGGGTGGCCCGTGAATGCGTCACGGTTAGGAACTCTAACCGCTACACCACGTAGGCCCTGTACACTCTACACATAGATGCTGACACTATACGACTTGTCCCGGATGGTAGACATGGCCAACTTCCTGAGTTCTGCAGTAGCCTTATAAGGGCAGAAGGGACTCATAGGGCAATATATATTTATGTATATAATATAGATAAAATGATATATGTGTGTGTGTGTGTGTGTGTTGCCCTTGGCAAGATGGCAGGTGTTGTATGAAGCATCTGTCAGTGAGGGAAAGTGTGCAAGGCAGGAGGTTGTCCTGTGTACATACAGTGCAGCTGTATGCCAGTGTGTGAGTCTGGCTGCGACTGTCCCAGGAAGTGTCTTAACTATTGGTGATGGGGATGTAGGTCGAGATGCTTCCCTCCTTCCCTAAGGTCCAACTTTACTCTCGATAACTTGTGCTTTTGTGTGAAAGTTGCTGTTTGCGAGGTGGTGTTGGTGGGTCGTTACTTGATATATTCATTTTTCACTGAATGATGTAAAATTCATCCACCCAGTGCCATATGATTTTCCCCGAGCATCTAAATCAGTGAGGAGGGGAAGTAAAAGCAGAAGTCTGCGTAAGTGTGCGTGTGGAGGTAGGTCGAGGTGTTGGAGGAGGGGGGGAGGAGGAGGTTTGGCGTAAGTTGGGGTGTGCAGGTAGGTATGTGGCTGGGGCGGGGCGGGGCGGGGCGGGTCGGCCAGGGCTGGCTAGTGCTGGGAAGCGGGCAGCTTGAGCCCAACTCAGTCCTGTGGTGAGTGTGGGAGAGTTAACACGGGCGGCGCTGCTGCTGCTGCTGGTGCACATACTGGCGGGAGATGTGTTGGGCTCGTGCACGGGGCCACCCATCATGACACGTGCACTACATTGGCCAGGCCTCCTGGCCTCAGCCGTCCTGCTTGCTGCTACTACTGCATGCGCCATGTGGGCCATACTGGCCACCCCGGGCCGCACTTCTAGTCACTTGACCCTAGTTGATAGGGCTGAGGACGCTGCCTCAAGTGGAACACCGAGAGCCCAAGGTAGGTGGCTCGCCCGGCACTACTAGTGTCTAGGGCGCTCTGCTCCTGTCGGGTACTGCGGCCCGCCCGCCGCTCGCTTCTTCGGCCCGGGCCACGCTGATGGGTACTCCTGGTCGCTCAGCCGCCCGGCCCGGGCCACGCTGTTGGAAGCTCATGACATTTTGTTGGCTGCTCAACTGAATGGCCCGGGCCATGCTGCTGGGCACTGCTGCATGCTTAAGCTGCCCGGCCCGGGCCATGCTGCAGGCTGATCAGTTGTCCTGCCCGGGCCATGTTGATGGGTGCTGTCGCCTACCCAGTTCCCTGGCCCGGGCCACGCTGCAGTGTATTGCTGACTGCTCAGCTGTTACTGTTAGCAGTGCTGCTGACCGGCCCGGGCCATGCTAATGAACACTGCTGCCCTCCCATCTGCCCAGCTCGGGCCACGCTGCAGCTTGGTCCCGCTGGCCGCTCAGCTGCTCGGCCCGGGCCACGCTGCTGCTTGGTCCTGCTGGCCGCTCGGCCCGGGCAACGCTGCTGCTGGGTCCTGCTGGCCGCTCGGCCCGGGCCACGCTGCTGCTGGGTCCCGCTGGCCGCTCGGCCCGGTCCACGCTGCTGCTGGGTCCCGCTGGCCGCTCAGCTGCTCGGCCCGGGCCACGCTGCTGCTTGGTCCTGCTGGCCGCTCGGCCCGGGCCACGCTGCCGCTGTACGTCCCATTCAGTTGCCTGAGCCTTCCGGCTTGGTCAGCTAGCCTGCCCGCGCCACGCTGCTGCTCACCTGGTACTCCTGTGCAGCAGCACGAGGGGTTCCTGAGGACGGATCATGGGCAGCAGCCTGGGAGCGCTACAACAAGGACTGGCTTTCCTGCCAGAAATGGATGAGCTCCTGGGAAGGGGCAGCAGAAGGAGGCTGTCTCACTTTGGTGTGGGCAGCAGAAGGAGGCTGTCTCGCTTGCCTGTGGTGGGCAGCAGAAGGAGGCTGTCTGGCCTGCCTGTGGTGGGCAGCAGAAGGAGGCTGTCTGGCCTGCCTGTGGTGGGCAGCAGAAGGAGGCTGTCTGGCCTGCCTGGGGTGGGCAGCAGAAGGAGGCTGTCTGGCCTGCCTGGGGTGGGCAGCAGAAGGAGGCTGTCTGGCCTGCCTGGGGTGGGCAGCAGAAGTAGGCTGTCTGGCCTGCCTGGGGTGGGCAGCAGAAGGAGGCTGTCTGGCCTGCCTCGGGTGAAGTGTCTTGCCTGTTAACACGTGAGCCTGTGTTGTTACCCACCCTTGCCTCTGTCTCTCCTTCTGTGTGTGTGTGTGTGTGCCGATTTGATCTGATCTCTCTCTCTCTCTCTCTCTCTCTCTCTCTCTCCACTAAATAATCCTTCTTGCTGCTATAGCGAGAATTATTAGAATGCTGTGTGGTGTTTAATGTCTGTAATAGATTCTGTATGTACCATCCTCGTGTGACACTTGTTCATCACCCTCATTGTCCTTATTTTCTGGCCACACGTGACACTTGCCCCAGCGTCGCTGTCTGTTGGGCCAGGAGCTCCACTGGCATTAATGGTTGGATCACAAGGAAATAAATGGACCACTACAATGGCTCGCCAGTGATCCACTGCTTACTCTGTGTCTGTAGTCAGGGTGAGGAACACCCTGAGGATAGGAGAAGGGGAAGGTGCTATGGACAGACGGATGGAAAAGGTGTGACGGGCGGATGGAGGGTAGGAGGAAAGGGAGAGGAGGGAAGGAAGGGAGAGGAGGGAAGGAAGGGAGAGGAGGGAAGGAAGGGTGAGGAGGGAAGGAAGGGTGAGGAGGGAAGGAAGGGAGAGGAGGGAAGGAAGGGAGAGGGTGGCATTCCGAGCGTCACTTACATACTGGAGGAGGCGGGCAAAAAGTGGGTCAGACGGACGGCCAGATTTAGCAGACTTCACCTGATAGGAGGCTCATCCCCCGTCCCCAGTGCCTGCCTGCCTGCCTGCACACCCCCTCCTCAGCCAGCCCCTCCCGCCTCAAGGCGTATACCGCCTCCCCCGCCTGCCTGCTATACCCAGCGTGTGAGCCGCACTGCCCTGAGGTAGTCCTTGCCAACCCTTCATGAATTACTATTAACTACCCCTAGCACTTAGCAGCTGCCAGGTGCACACTCTAAGGTACACATAAGGTACATATTGAATATGTGCATGTGTTAACACGAGGGTACGCGGTAATACTGATCAGGTGTGCGAGGGTGAGGTTGTCCTCTGATCTGACGCGGCTCGTGTGATGGGTCAACCCCGTGGACTTTCTCGCAGCAGTCCAGCGAGTATCAGAACATGACTATATATATATATATGTATATATATATATATATATATATATATATATATATATATATATGTGTGTGTGTGTTTGTGTCCGTATTTCCTAGAACACACATATATACACAAATACAAACCATAGCTAGCAAAGATAGGAACACGTACAGAAAGCTGACATAACATATTTAGGCGGGATTCCAACGAGGTGCTCATGAATATGTAGGAGGTGGAGGTGTTGCTGCAGACGGTGTGGTAGAAAGTTGGCGACCATCGTCAGGAGGAGGTGGAGGAGGGTTTGAATGGTGGGGCAGGGATGGCACTCGGCTCGCATTGGTATGCACCACGGTATTGTCAGCTGGCCCGGGGAGCGGGGTGACGATGGGTGGCAGGTAGGGGAGCGGCTGGTGATGGGGAGGCCATGGACTAGGGAGGTGATAATGGTTAAGGGAAGGTTGGGGGAGAGGAGACACTGTAAGATACCGGGATGGGGAGACGAGACACGAGGGGAGTTGGCTGGGACGCTTGACCATAGGGGAGAGGGAGACGAGACAGTGTGAGTCGGCAGCCTGAGAGAGAGGCCTGGGGTGACGAGAGACTAGGGTAGGGGGGCTTGTGAGACGAAGCACTGAGGGAGGGGGCTAAGGAGACTATGCGCCTGGGGGAGGGGGCTAGAGAGACGAGATACTGAGGAGGGAGCATTGGAGACGACTCCTTGAGGAAGAATGCAAGGAAGACGAGACATTAAGGAGTGGAAGCCGTGAGACGAGACACTAGGGAGGAAGGTGGGGAGACGAGGCCCATTGTATCTCGTCTCATCAGCCCGGATGGAGGGAGCCGATGAGACGAGATGCTAGGGGCTGGGGCTAAGAAGGCGAGACAGTAAGAAGGCTGGCAAAACGAAAGGTTCTGGAGATGACACAAGGGAAGTGAGATGGGGAGACGCAAGACTGGAGAAGAGGGTCGGGGAGACGGATCACTGAGGAGAGACTTGGGGGACGAGTCATGGGGGGTAGAGGACTGAGGAGAGAGACTGAGGAAGGGGGACGGGAAGAGTGGACGTGAGGGGAGGGACTGAGGAGAAGGGGGACCATTGTGGAGGGGACTGGGGAGATTCGACACTAGGGGGAGAGGGGTGGAGAAGACACTAACTGAGGGGAATGGGGAAAGCAGACACTAGGTAAGGGGGCAAGAGAACTGGATTCGAGGAGAGGGCTGAAGAGAAGAGGGATTTGGGGAGAGGAAGCACTGGGGAAGGGGGCTGGGGGACGAGCCTCAGGTGGGAGGGGACGTGAGTGGAAACCGCTGGGGAAGAAGGCTGGGGAGAAGAGGCACCAGGGGAGAAGAAACGATGGACCTGGGGAGAAAGATAGGGAAACGAGACACGATGAGAGGGGGCTAGGGAGATTAAACGTTTAGGGGGAGTAGAGCGATTATGGATCATGGGATGGCGGGGGGGGGGGGGGGGGGGGAAGCAACCAGGGAAATGGTTGGGGAGATTAGAGACCAGGGGAAGAGGTTAGAGGACTAGAGACCTGGGGAGAATAGAGACCAGGGGAGGGGGCTTAAGAGACGAGAAATTGCGGATGAGGTGGCTTGTGATAGGGTGGGGGAACGGGTGCAGCTGTGCAGGAAGGAAGACTGAGGATGTTGTAGTGATGAAGTGGGAAACAACTGCTCAATGTGTGTGTGTGTGAGAGAGAGAGAGAGAGAGAGGGGGAGAGAGAGAGAGATGGGGAGATGGAGAGATGGGGAGAGAGATGGGGAGAGAGATGGGGAGAGAGATGGAGAGAGAGATGGAGAGAGAGAGAGAGAGAGAGAGAGAGAGAGAGAGAGAGAGAGAGAGAGAGAGAGAATTTGGCGGGTATATGAAACATTCTTGACATCGAGAAAGCGTACAGGAAATATTGGTGTTGTTCATTACGAGTATGTTAAGCAGTGTGGCTGTTGGAGTATGGCTGGCGGAGGGAAAATATTAATCCCTGAGCAAAACTGTACGACCCTTGAGCACGGCAGATCGTGCCCCCAGGTCGTACCGTCGTGCCCGATGATGATATCGTTGTACTTCACGATTGTACTTTCGTACTCAAGGCTACACTGTCGTGCACAAAGATCATATCGTCGTGCTCAAGGGTCGTACCGTCGTGCTTGGGGGTCGTATCGTAGTGCTCAAGGGCCGTACCGTCGTGCTCAGGGATCGTACCGTAGTGCTCAAGGGTCGTACCGTCGTGCTCAAGGGCCGTACCGTCGTGCTCGAGGGCCGTACCGTCGTGCTCGAGGGCCGTACCGTCGTGCTCGAGGGCCGTACCGTCGTGCTCGAGGGCCGTACCGTCGTGCTCGAGGGCCGTACCGTCGTGCTCAAGGGTCGTACCGTCGTGCTCAAGGGTCGTACCGTTGTCCTCATTGATCTAATCCTCTATTATACCTAAGCAACACCAACAGCTGATGACTTCTTGATGACAGATTATAGATGACCCGGAAACAAGAACTTGTGTACAGTGTGGAACTATTTTCCCGTAGACTTAAGTCTGAGTGAAAGCGAAAGTGTGCAGTCCTTCCATCACCTATTAACACACTACCTTTGTAGGGTACGTTTACAGATACGATCACCAATATAAACCATTACATGCACCTGCAGTCACACCAGATTACCATTATGTATAAATTATCGACCTTGTAAACTCTGTAAGTCGTATAGGTTACAGTAGCCCCACGATATGTTATACTGTAGACTGAGAAAAGACCAGTTAATGATGATGTAAAGATGACCTGACTCACACAGCAAGGGCCAGTGATCAAGATAGCTTTCCAACACAGTACTGTGGCTGACGTGCTACCACAGTACTGTGGCTGACGTGCCGCCGCAGTACTGTGGCTGACGTGCTACCACAGTACTGTGGCTGACGTAGAGAAAAACGTATATAGGTGCGTGGAATCAAGATAACTTCAAATGCAAATGAATTTCAACAGCAACAGACCAGTGGATCCTAACGAGGCTGTTTGTTGCAGTGGAAGAGGACAGAAAGTTGTGGATTATTGTGGTAGGAACAGAAGAACACGATTTTTTTCAAAAAGGAACACCTGTGAACTCAAATAGCTAAGGGGGCGTAAATATTGTTAATCGTGGATTTGAAGGGAAAAATTTATCGTCTGTTTTTAAACGTATGTATGGAACTGCTCTCAACTACTGTAACTAGTGAATTATTCCATATATTAGCAATATTATTGATGAAAAAGCACATTGCCTCATTGGAGGTAAAACGTTCGCTTACGTGTTCGTAAACATTACAACGAGTGCAGTCATACGAATCTATCCTGGGGCAGCCCGTCACATCAAGATGATCAAATCCTTTAGTGATCTCTAGTACCTTTATTAGACCACCTCTTAACCTTCTCCTTTCGATGCTAAAGTTATTTTGTTTACTCGGCTGTCATAGGATCTGTTCGTCAGGCAGGGAATCACCTTGGTAGCTCGCCTCTGTACTGTCTCCAGTCCGTCTGTGTCTTTCCTCA
Organism: Panulirus ornatus; assembly: GCF_036320965.1. Classification (NCBI taxonomy): domain Eukaryota; kingdom Metazoa; phylum Arthropoda; class Malacostraca; order Decapoda; family Palinuridae; genus Panulirus; species Panulirus ornatus. Next base: position 2,247,002 of record NC_092240.1, read on the forward strand.
AGAAGGTGACCAAAGCTGAACACAGGATTCCAATTCTGCTCTCCTGCTGTGGTCTTCAGCATTAGTGAACTGTTCTCTGTTAACGTTGTCTGTGTGTGTGTGTGTGTGTGTGTGTGAACAAGAAAAAACAGTGGTGAATATTAAAACTTTTATATAGATTATTCGCTACTGAAAAAGTTCATGAAACATATAAAAGAAAAATGTATAGAAAAATATATGAGTGAAATATAAGTTCCAAAATGTAACTTTTCAAATTTATGATCTAAAACGAATGGGACGTTAATGGTGTGTGAGATAATGGACGCGTGTATACATGAGGATAATGGATTGTTAGCAACATAAGTTAATGGAGGCATTGTATTGACACAGATGATGGTTGGGGCTTGGGAAGTAGGTCGCAGAGCCAGGGTAGAAACGTGGGAGAGTGTGTGTGTGTGTGTGTGTGTGTGTGTGGAGTGGGACGTGAAGTGGGTGGGGAGAGAGTGTTTGTGTGAGCAGGGTGTGTCTGTATGTGTGATTACAATATGTTGGTTGCGGCCAGTGTGTTACACTCGTGTTGCCCCTTCTATTAACCTTGTTTATATGTGCAGTGTGTGTGTGTGTGTGTGTGTGTGTGTGTGTGAGTAATTACTTATTTATATGTATTTGTGTCAAACAAAACATATGTGAGCAAGGGAGGAGGAAAAACTATATGATAATATACAGAGTGAAAGGAGCCATTAATACTAAGAGGAAAAGCTTTGGTGCAATTGATATATTAACTATGTATGTACGTGTGTTTGATCATGTATATTGCGACTTATGGAAAATGTATTCAGGTTTATTCAGTTTTTATTATTATTATTAATTGTAGTAGCAGTAGTAATTCATTATTATTATTATTATTATTATTATTGTTATTATTATTATTGCATGATCATCTAATCACCCAGTGTTGCAATTGCTTTGACGATGTCATCAGGAAGGATTAATTAATCGTACAGCTGAACAAAACTGCCTGTGTGGCAGGGCGGATAACCTGCTTAAGGTCAGCAGACTCCCATTGATTTAATTTGTGCCGCTGCCACCGCCTTATTTATTGTGCCGCCCATGCTCACTCATCGTGTGAGCGGTAGCGCAAAAGGATTACAGGGGTCACAAAGGGTCTTAGTCAGACCCGAGTGGGTTGATGGTAATGGTATATTGTGTTACAGTGTTAGTTCATTACACAAGTTTACAATTTTTTATATCCATTCATCTACTCGATGCGAAATCTGGATACAGTCTGAGAACATCAGCTACGTTAGCATTAAGAAACTGGTGGTGTTATTTTGTTTTGCGTTGTTTCGTGTTGGGTTGGTTTAGACCAATCTTTAAAATCTATTTCTTTTTCCCCACAACGTAAGACCTAGTGTTGTGTGTTTATATCCCCCTGGCCACAAACTTTACAGTTCACATGATTAAACATCTCCAGATAAGTCAAAGTGCCAATAGTACCTGCATCTGTGCATGCAGTAGCGATAACACTATATTCTAGTGTACTGCACCAGGTCTGTTTATGTCCTACATTGTACATATCATCATCATGATACCTAGTGTACCCCTCCCATGCTACATCATCTATGTTAACCCATTACCTACACACACTCACCCATACCCCATGTGCAGCATCACTTCCTCTCTCCACATCAGCCACCCATGACCAAGTAATTCATATAACTGGCTCCTCCGCCCCATGCATGACTCATTCTCCTTCCTGGGGGTCATGATAAGGGGGGTGGCGTGTGGCGGGTAGATCATGAGTGACGTCGTCATTACGGTCTTGACGTGTGTGTGTTCCGCCGCCCCGGGTCACGCGGGAGGCCCGCCCACACGAGCTGTGTTGCTGCCATCACACACCCTCACCTACCACCCTCACCACGCTCACTCTCACCTTCCCCACCCTCACCATGCTCACCCTCACCTCCCCCACGCTCACCCTAAACACCCTCACCCTTACCTCTCTCGCTCCACACCATTCTCACCCTCACCACGCTCACCCTCACCACGCTCACCCTCACCACGCTCACCCTCACCTTCCCCACCCTCATCATGCTCACCCTCACCTTCCCCACGCTCACCCTAAACACCCTCACCCTTACCTCTCTCGCTCCTCACCATTCTCACCCTCGCCTCCCTCACCCTCACTACTTTCACCCTCACCTCCCTCGCTCCTCCCCGTCGCCTCGTTCTCTGATTGCTCTGGTCTAGAGAATTTCTGGAAGGTTGTGTGACTGTACCTGAGCCTGAGGATTGTGTGTGTTGTATTATGAGGTATATGTGATGTATACTATGGGAAGGTGATTTTTAATGTCTTGGTTTGTGACTGTTCAGTTCACGATATCTAACATGTAATAATATATACATAATATATACAAGCTACTTCTGTTGAAAAATGAAAAATTGATTACAATAAAGTTGTCCTGTGTTTTAGAGGTCTGATCCTTCCATCCAGCTTCAGCTGCGATCGATAAAGCTGTTAGTACAAGCAACTGGTCCTGTCTGGCTCCTCAAGAGATGTATACTCGTCTTTACGATCCATTGTGCGGGACAGTATGCAGTGTTTCCAGTGTTTATTTAGGTGTTCACGATTATGGAGTGGTTGGCCAGAGAGGTCTGCATTTAGCCTGGCTCCTTTGTTTGTTAATTAGCCGAGCGAGAAAAACATATGCAGTAAACTTTGTGTATATGAAGTAAACTGTGTATACTATTTGGAAAGTTTCCATTGAACACGGACGAGGCAGTATGTTGGCTCATCATATGATACATTCGTGGTAGGTATAGTTTTACATATAGTATCGTGTAAAGTCTTATAAAGACTCCATGTTCCTTTGTTATTGACCTTTTGTTACATCAACGAATGTTTTATTTCCATTTTATATATATATATATATATATATATATATATATATATATATATATATATATATATATATATATATATATATATATAAAGTTGATGTACATTTACAGTTATGCTTCTGTAAGGAAAGCTGTCTGGGACGCTTGATCTTAATTTTCTTTCGTCCCTCCCCGACTATTTTTCTTTGCCTACCATCTTCTCTAACAAGACTTAATTCAAACTTTAATTAGTGGTCGTAATAAGGTCAAACCCGTGACTGATTTGATAACCACTTGTTCCCTGTTCTCTCCTCACTCCTCTCCTCCTTTTCCCACTTCTTCCACTCACCAGCGCCCTACAGCCATAAGGATATTCAGTCCACAAGTATACACATGGAAGGACGTATGCTTCATGTGTGTGTGTGTACATGTATGGGAGACTTAGAAGTTTTTCAAATTCTTCCATGCTGTAATGAGCCATCGGACATGTCGGGGCTCCTGTGTCTACATCTCGTGATGTTATCATTGCTTCTCCTCGACGGGTGGTCTGGTCTAATTTAGGTTCCGTAATAAACACACAAGGTTGTCCAGCACCGTTATCCTGGGGTTCTTAACTCACTATAATTTGTACGAGCTCTTTGACCCCTTGAGCACGACAGGTACGACCCATGAGCACAATGGGACCACCCTTTCCCTGGGCGGCATTACCCTTAGGTACGATGGCCTGGCCTTTGACCTGACCCTTATGGGTCGTCCAGTCAAAGATCACGTGATATCCAGGGGGGGGGGGGGGGGGAGGTTTCCTGTCTAACAAAACTATTGTGCTTTCGTGCTGATGGGTCGTCCCGTCGTGGTCTGAGGTCGATCGTTCTTCTTTGCTGATTGGTCGTTGCCTCGTGCACAAGGACAGTACTGTAGTCTTCATGACTCGTACCGTCGTGCCCATGGGCCACACTTTGGTGATGATGGGTCGTAACGTCGTGCTCGTGGGCCATAGTACAGTGCTGATGGGTCATACCATCGCACTTATGGACTCAAGGGTCTTACTATCGTGTTGACGGGTCGTACCGTCCTGTTCTTTGAGTTAATATCTCAATATATTGAGGGAATAATAAGATCATATCAGGCGGTGGATCAAATCGTCCGAGTCAGTTTGTGTGTTCAGTGGTCACTGGACCGTGAGAGCTGAGGTGGCAAGTTTTGATCGTGTGTGTATATACATGGACACAACACGAACGTTGCCATGTAAACTGAATGGCCTCTGTGTTCGCCACAGTAGTTGCCAATCCCTCCGACGGGAAATAGACAACCTTAGAAAAATTGATATTGGAAGAAATTCTATGATTGGAGATATGGTTGGAGATAGGGTTGAGGAGAGATTACACCTTGATTTATGAAGGATTTCTTGTGTGGTCAGTGTAGGGAGGAAGAAAGTCATCATCATCATCATCATCATTAACCCTAATCTCGCACCACAACCTGTAATGATTGGCTTGTGTTATGATTGTGGGGAGGGTAGGGGGCCCTGGGGATATAAGTGGGCGGGGTTAAGGAGAGTGATGGGGCGTGGCTAGTTAGTCTCACCAAGGTGCCACTTACCTGCCCACCTGGGGAGGGAGGGAAGGAGGCGGACCAGATTATCACATGTTATTACAACCCTTGCCACGACCCTTAACCCTCATTATGGGTAACTCTTCTCTCTTCTCTGCTTGCCACATGATCATCATCTCATTTCAGAAACACTTGGGTGTAATACTCCTATGTTTATGTACCATTTTCTCTTACGTGTTTCGTTTGTTTTCCCCAAAATCCCTTGAGCTCAGTGGTATGACCTTTTTTTGTATGATAGCGTGACCTATAAAGGTCAGGCCATAGCCTTGTAAACATAATCAAGGTTCGTACCGTTGTGATCTAGGACCACACCGTCGTGCTCAAGATGCTAGATTTAGTACACCCTTTTGTTTACTTGAGGTTTAAACACTCACGTCCACACCCATCCTCACAACACCTTCCCCACCAGAGCACATCGTCTTGCCCTCCTGTGAGACACAGTTCCTTTAAGGATATGATAAGGACTTCAGTACACGTGTCCACTTGTAACCTGTACACAATGCATAGGATTGTACTCCACATTTTGGGTGTACAGTAATCTCATCTGGTTTACTATGATTGTATTCATGTCCTCTCCCCTGCACCCCACCTCTCCCCTGCACCCCACCTTTAGGCAAGAATTGTATCAGTCTCCCCTCCTCTACATTCCACCTTTACTCATACGCATACACCCTTAGGTAAGGAACGCATGTCTCCCCTTACCTGCACCCCATTTATACCCATCCTCACAGACCCTTAGGTAGGGATCGTATATATACGCCCTACCCAGCTCCCCATTTTTAACCTCCCCACACACAACCTTAGGTAACTCTTTGTTATACAAATCATACTTTGTATTACTAATATATTAAGTGTGGGAATAATCCTCCACTGGATAATTAGTTTTTTATCAGTTGTGAAAAGATAAGGAGAAAAGAAGCATATCAGTATGAACAGTGTATCAGTTTACATAGTTGTTTGGTCATTAGGCCCATCAATTGCCAGGGTAATTAAGGCCGTATCAACCTACATCCACCAACCGGAGAATCTTTAAAACCTTCATCATGTGTTGAGGAATAATGATGTAGCCACACACTCGCTGTGGACGTGGCCCGCTAGTTATCAGAACATATAGTAGTCTACCCTTGTATAGAAAACGTAAAAGATAAGAACTCGGGAGACAGTGTAATGTAGTATCGCTCAACGGAAAACGTAGATGATGTCACGTGGAGAATGTTATCATATTTAGTTTCTTGGCTCAGTGTTACTTGTGGGTGAGAGGGAGGCATATGAAGCCGGTAGCAGGCCAGGGCTGCACGAAGGGGTGGGGCCCCCAACTCTCTATATACAGGCAATCGAGAGCTGGCATCCTCAACTCCTGCGGCCGCCATCCATGGCTTGGCTCTCCTACGCCCTCAGGAGCACGGGGCCGGGATTGTTCACTTCCCCGACACAAGCTACTGATTCGAGGTAACGGCTTGCACACTCATCGCTGACGTCACCTAGAATAGGTCAAAGGTCAAGGACACTTAAAAACTCCCGCGTTGCACAGCTGCTGCGCCAATATGAACTTATGGGTTAGATTACTGAAGGTTGGCGTCCTTACCGTCTGTACCCCGGGCGTACAGAATATGAGGAAGGTCAGGGTTACAGTGCAGAGATCACGGGTCAGAACCACTGAACGCCTCGTTCCCCGTAAACCTCCTCAGAAGGACGAAATTTTCATTCGAGTTACATGACTTAGAGGACCTTGAATGCACGAATACCGGCGTACGTGGCATAGCCAGGGTCGAGATCGTTTGGCAGAGGTCGCAGGTCAAGGACGCCTTCATAGACATTGTACAGTGCAGGTAGGAGGGCATTGTGGCCGAGACGGGCGTAGTTTCCGGTATCTGTGGATAAAGATCAAATCTTGCAGACAGACAGACAGCTATACATGTGGAGGAAGAGCACAGTGTCAGTGGTGAGGGTGTGAGAGGTGTGGAGGAGGGAGAGCACAGTGTCAGTGGTGAGGGTGTGAGAGGTGTGGAGGAGGGAGAGCACAGTGTCAGTGGTGAGGGTGTGAGAGGTGTGGAGGAGGGAGAGCACAGTGTCAGTGGTGAGGGTGTGAGAGGTGTGGAGGAGGGAGAGCACAGTGTCAGTGGTGAGGGTGTGAGAGCTTAACTCCCGCCTGGTGTCACCCTTCATCCCTGGCGGGTCCGTGGTGACTCACTCGTCCTTGACTCCTCATACGGAAAACACACTGACTTGTGGAAAAATGCCAACTGTGTTTTGTGCGGATCGGTGTATGTCACACTCGAGATTAGTTTTACAGCGTACACTCCATGGTGTGTCCACCTCGAAGGGCGACACTCGAGGTGCAGGAGGAACATTGTGTGTGTGTATGTGGGCACACGAGTGACATCACTGTGGCATCATGAACATCATTAGTTGGCATCAACGATCTATACGTCAAAGGTCGAGATAGTAAAGATTTCTTTCATATATATATATATATATATATGTATATATATATATATATATATATATATATATATATATATATATATATATATATATATATATATATATATATATATTTGTTTATGGATGGGGTTGTTAGGGAGGTAAATGCAAGAGTCCTGGAAAGAGGGGCAAGTATGAAGTCTGTTGGGGATGAGAGAGCTTGGGAAGTGAGTCAGTTGTTGTTCGCTGATGATACAGCGCTGGTGGCTGATTCATGTGAGAAACTGCAGAAGCTGGTGACTGAGTTTGGTAAAGTGTGTGGAAGAAGAAAGTTAAGAGTAAATGTGAATAAGAGCAAGGTTATTAGGTACAGTAGGGTTGAGGGTCAAGTCAATTGGGAGGTGAGTTTGAATGGAGAAAAACTGGAGGAAGTGAAGTGTTTTAGATATCTGGGAGTGGATCTGTCAGCGGATGGAACCATGGAAGCGGAAGTGGATCATAAGGTGGGGGAGGGGGCGAAAATTTTGGGAGCCTTGAAAAATGTGTGGAAGTCGAGAACATTATCTCGGAAAGCAAAAATGGGTATGTTTGAAGGAATAGTGGTTCCAACAATGTTGTATGGTTGCGAGGCGTGGGCTATGGATAGAGTTGTGCGCAGGAGGATGGATGTGCTGGAAATGAGATGTTTGAGGACAATGTGTGGTGTGAGGTGGTTTGATCGAGTAAGTAACGTAAGGGTAAGAGAGATGTGTGGAAATAAAAAGAGCGTGGTTGAGAGAGCAGAAGAGGGTGTTTTGAAATGGTTTGGGCACATGGAGAGAATGAGTGAGGAAAGATTGACCAAGAGGATATATGTGTCGGAGGTGGAGGGAACGAGGAGAAGAGGGAGACCAAATTGGAGGTGGAAAGATGGAGTGAAAAAGATTTTGTGTGATCGGGGCCTGAACATGCAGGAGGGTGAAAGGAGGGCAAGGAATAGAGTGAATTGGAGCGATGTGGTATACAGGGGTTGACGTGCTGTCAGTGGATTGAATCAAGGCATGTGAAGCGTCTGGGGTAAACCATGGAAAGCTGTGTAGGTATGTATATTTGCGTGTGTGGACGTGTGTATGTACGTGTGTATGGGGGTTGGGCCATTTCTTTCGTCTGTTTCCTCGCGCTACCTCGCAAACGCGGGAGACAGCGACAAAGTATAAAAAAAAAAAAAAAAAAAAAAAAAAAAAAAAAAAATATATATATATATATATATTGGAAAGGATCACAATTTTGCGCGTGATCAAGATATTCCTATGAGTCCACGGGGAAGATGAAGCACGAAAAGTTCCCAAGTGCACTTTCGTGTAATAATCACATCATCAGGGGAGACACAAGAGAGGAATATAACAGTCAGTTGATATACATCGAAGAGACGTAGCTAGGACGCCATTTGGTAAACATGTTTACCAAATGGCGTCCTAGCTATATATATATCATGCCTGAGGGAGGGGAAAAAGAATATTGCCCACGTATTCCTGCGTGTCGTAAAAGGCGACTAAAAGGGATGGGAGCGGGGGCCTGGAAATCCGTCCCTCCAGTTTTTACTTTTCCATAAGAAGGAACAGAAAATGGAGCCAAGTGAGGATATTCCCTCTAAGGCTCGCTCCTCTGTTCTGAACGCTGTCTCGCTAACGCGGGAGATGGGGAATATATATATATATATATATATATATATATATATATATATATATATATATATATATATAATTATACTGAGATGTCAGAGGATTATCACCATAATTAGGGAGCTATATAAAGGCAGTGGAATAAGTTGTTTACACAGGCCTGACCTTAGTGACTCCGTGACGTTGACCTTTGACCCTTTGACCTTTAAGGGTTGGCATCTTGAAGGCGTGTCAGGGACGGTCTCAGGACCAAGTTTGAAAAAGATGATTCACATTACCGAGCGTTGACAAGACCAGACGAACCCCCAGGCCATGACCAAGGCAGGATCATCCCTGACGATCACTGACCCAGAACCACTACACTGAGGGTCAGTGTCGAGGTATACTGCAGCAACCAACTACATGGAGGAGGGACTGGGTGGTTAGTGTTGACAACTGCACGACCCTTGCAAATTAGGTACTTAACTTCGTAGCCGCAACTTCATGGCCAAAACTTCATGGCTGTAATTTCATGGCCACAACTTCATGGCCACAGGAGCACAGGAGAGGGAGTGAGGTGGTGGTGGGGAGGAGTAGGTGGGTTGGCCCACGGTGCGAAAGGGGAGGGGGTGGTAAACTCATCAAGCAATTTGTTCAGTTAGCAACATTTCTGATTGGTTAAGGATGGAATGAGAGATTGACCAATCAAGCTGTGCATCGGGTAGATGTCCAGGCGTGACCTTATGAATACCAATGGCTGATAAGGGAGGAGGTTGCGTTCATGAAATTAAGATTCGCGTCTGGCTGATCCTCCTCCTCCTCCTCCTCTCTCTCTCTCAACCTTAGCTTGGTGGGTGTCTGCGGAGGATGTCTGCTGTTGCTCACGTTGGTATCGGTGCTCCCATCCAGGGTGTAAGGTTCTGTGTATATACGAAAGTGGTACACTGGTAGTAGACACACAGCGTATGACCTTGAGGAATGTGGAGGGGGAATATGAAGGACCCAGCAAGTCTTCTTAGGAACTCATTTACGATACAGGCCATAATAAAGCAAGTGTATATTTCATCATTTCACCATTATAGTTTGCCAGTATTTGTACATCTTTGTCAAAAGAGGATGTGATTTTCTGAAACAACTGTTTTCAAAAAGAGGAAAGATAAACAGATAGTTGGATAAACATAGAGGAGGAAGGTATCTATTCCCTCACCTCCAGGATGGGACCTCAGCACAGCACTGTAGGTGCATCGCGAGTGCAGACACGCAGGGCTCAGTCACTCCTGTACACCACCTGAGGGGACTTCCGAAACGGTACTTCGTAGATCATCCTCCATGTCAGAAAAACGGGATAACCGGCCGCTCTGTCACGGCAAATACAGGAATTATGTCGTTATTATGGTGGTTGAGTGTATGATGACATGCCGGGGTTATGGTCAGGCTTCAAGTCGTAGTTACGAATCAGGTTACGACATGCCATACAAGGTGTCATTTACCGTCAGTCAGTCATGTGTTAGTGGAGGACAGGAGGGGTCGCTGTGGGCTGGCCGTTCAGATACGTTGTTATTCCCTTCCAGTAGTTACTCGGGTTGTCTCAGGTCGCTACATCGATATTTCAAACATTATTATTATGTATCATAGAGAGAGAGAGAGAGAGAGAGAGAGAGAGAGAGAGAGAGAGAGAGAGATGTTTGCTGCATCGTTAACTTTCATTCCAATTTGGTATTCCCAAACTATTTAAAGCTCAGTGCCTGGAGAGCAATCCATCATTACCCTGTATATCATCATTCCTGCGCGTGCAGACGTCGCCAGCTGGCTGTGGGATCGGCCTTACACCGTCCCGTTAAATACAAGTTCTTTAATCTTAACTTAAGTCATCCCAAAAGAACTTGGGACGGCTACGATCACTTCCATTAACAACAGTCGACCACCTCCACCACGAGAGATGACGAATGATGAACACTGAGGAGGACCAGAGGGAGGAGGGCAGACGCTGCGACCCACACTCCTAAAGTTGTCTGCAGCAGGAGCAGCTCCTGCAGGAGTACCCAACGTACTGCAAGAGATCACTTCAGCCTTTGCCCTCAAGTCTGTTCTCACTGCAACAGGATGTTATGCCAGCTTGGATCAGACGTGCTCGTGACTTGGCCATTCTTATAGTGTCGTGTTGTATCGTGTACAGACGCCATGGAGTTCATTATCAACAAGCAGGAAAATACTAGCGAATCCCACCCGATGACTTGCATGATATCTGATGCTTTTCCCTTTTCATAGGGTAACAAAACGGTTTTACTCTGCTGTTTATCAAAGTGGTCAGTCATGTCTGTCTTGTACACAACCTGGTTGTTACACAGCTCCCATAATTCGTCTGTAATGACTGTGTACTATTCCTCTGTCCAGTCAACTCGGTCGGTCACCTTCCTTTCAGTTCCCCTCACTAATGAACACGTATTTTCCAACTTATTCCTCCCAAAAAGCTATTCAGCACTTTTTCTGTAACTTTTCTCTCGTCCGGATCTCGGTATGATTGTCTCATGCCTCGCTGAGTAGAGTTTTCTTGCACTGCTGAGGAACTGTATATCCACAGTTTGTGCAATTATACCCGCAATTTTTCGTATTTCCCTCAGAGAAATAGATTCCCTTTAAAACCTCATTATAAGGAGTATTTTTCATGATGAATACAAATCTGGGGTTAACATGTAGTTTAGTCGTCTTTATGACCTTCAGTTGATTGAATGAAGACAGTCTCATGTTGTCACCCAGCCAGGTGTCACCTTCATACGTCAGAGCAAGGTGGACTGTATCACCAGGCAACCTGCACCACACCTGCCCTCTCACATTCGAACCCTTCTTGACTTCCCCCACACCACCAGCAACTTGATCACCACCCGCCTCTGCAAGTGATCCCTGTCCCTCTATCACCCCTTTGATATTCCCTCATCATACCTCTTTATTAACCCTTTGATATTCCCTCATCATACCTCTTTATTAACCTTTGATATTCCCTCATCATACCTCTTTATTAACCCTTTGATATTCCCTCATCATAATACACTATTAACGCTTTGATATAATTTCATCATCCCTTTGTCTACCCTCTAACATCACCGTATCCTTTGCCTTTTAACTGAACCATCACTTCCTTGTTGCTTTAGCACTTGATATGCTTCACATTTCTGAGATTACCTTCATTTCCTCATTCCACCATGACCCCCCATCCTCACCTCTCTCTCTCTCTCTCTCTCTCTCTCTCTCTCTCTCTCTCTCTCTCTCTCTAACATTCGGGGTTTAGGGTACTGTTTCTGTTCTCTAGCGGAATACTTCAGCATAGACAGTCTTCTGATATCTGTCTTTAACATATACTCTTTTTCACACACACACACACACACACACACACACACAAGCAATAAGGTGGTCATCTGGGGCAGGGGGGTGGGGGGGCGTCCACCGTGACCCATCGTATAATGAGACTGAATCTCGACTAAGACTGATTGGCAGGGAGGACGGAGCTAGTGTGCACGGCTGAATGACCGACTGGTGGCTGCTCTTACCACTAGGGCTGAGCGCCAACTTGGAAATGAATGGTCGATAAAGCTGTGTCCGCTTAAGGCCGACCGTCAGCTGAAGAATGACAGGGTCGCCAAAACTGCCTCCTCCACTTTGAACTGAGCGGCGACAGAAGACTGTGAGCGCCAGCTTGAAAACAACTGTGCAGCTAAAGCTTAGAATATTCAGGAGAGAGAGAGAGAGAGAGAGAGAGAGAGAGAGAGAGAGAGAGAGAGAGAGAGAGATCGCAGAGCAAGACTGATTGTTGGGTAAGACTGCTGGTGGGCCACTTAAAACGGCTGCCGGTAAGACTGGTGAAGGTCAAGGCTCGCGCACACACCTGGCTCCCTCCTCCTCCTCCTCCTCAAGGACCTCTTTATTTGCTTTACTCTGACTTGTAGTGTGGAGTAAGAAGGGGAGCTGGGGTAGGTGGAGGGTGTGTATGGCTTGGATAAACGAGTGGGTGGTCACGGAGTGTGTGTGTGTCTGTGAGGGTGAGTTGTGAAGGCGTGTGGAGGATGAGGAGGTGCGTAAGGTGAGGCTGTGTGCGAGGTGAGGCCGGAGTGGTAGCACTTGGCTGTTGAGGACGATTTGGACGTAGGAAATGAGAGAGGAAGCATGATGATGATGATGATGATAAACAGGTTGTTGAATGGAGTCAGCCATTCGACTGAAAATACTCGGCTTAGGTATTACAACTTACAGAACTGGGTGATCATGATAGTTATTAGTTAACTAATCATGCAAGAGCTTAAGATTAGGATAAGGTGGATAAGCATATGGGTGCGGTACATCTAAATAGACAGGGTAGCAGATATACAGGGATGTTTACAGAGTAAATAGTATGGTTTACACATAATGAAGTTGAATGAACCAATTAAGTGATGCATAGTTATAGTAATACAGTAGTTGACATACTACTTAGTGTGTGTGTGTGTGTGTGTGTGTGACGCATTGGAGATATTCAGGGTAAAGCACCTGGAGTGCAGTAGACAGTCTGGTCGCTGTACCTGTCATAATTGTGACGTCATAAGAAGACAATGGTTTAGGGTGGCGGCGGGCCGAACCAGGTCACTGCAGGGTGTAGGATGGCGGGCAGCCAGGCTGGACCTGGCCAGGCCAGGCCAAGTCCGGCCAGGGAGGGAGCTGGCCTGATCAGATCAGGGAGGGGGCGGGGGGGGGGGGTTAATGGCAGACCAGGGAGCGACTGGTCATAGTAAGCGGCCTCCATCGTAGCCTCAACCTTGACCCAGACACATCAAGACAGGGAGAGAATCCCAGCCATATACAGCGTCGCTAAGGAGACCGGGAATATATATAGACCGCTTCTAGATAAATGGAAATGGAATTGGATCACGTTAGACCCGTCGGCCGTTGGCATAATGACCAAGGAAGACGAGGAATGAATAATAAAACTAACAGTAAACAGTGAATCTTCATATAGAATACTTGTTTTCAATCGGTGCTTCGTGAGCTGTTGGCGAGTAGAAGAAAGGGGAAAGTGGGAAAGATACATGGATACAGAGTCAGGTGGGTGAGGGGACGGAGAGAGAGAGAGGGGGGGGGAGGGGGTTACTGATAGACTCGCAAAGACGTGCGCAGGCATGCGCCTCATAAACATCAAGAGACAGACAGAAACATGCATAGACAGATACAAAGGCAAGCAGACAGATGAGAGAGAGCGCGCGCGCACACACACACACACACACACACACACACACACACACAGTGACAGACATGGGAGACACAGATGGACATCCTGATAGATGAGGGGACGAAGCGATAAGAGTAAGGTCGGAGGAGGAACCTTGACGAGAGTAGCAGCTGTGCAGGATCCCTCTGCGTCCGCCCGGCACCCATGATTTTCGACCCATCGCCTTGACGAGTGAGTGGCTTGTGTAAGACCCTCAGGAGGACGGTAAACAGTACGTGGTGATACACCAGTAAGTGATGATACACCAGTACGTGGTGATACACCAGTAAGTGATGATACACCAGTATGTTGTGATGCACCAGTACGTGGTGATACACCAGTACGTTGTGATGCACCAGTACGTTGTGATGCACCAGTACGTGGTGATGCACCAGTAAGTGATGATACACCAGTACGTTGTGATGCACCAGTACGTGGTGATACACCAGTACGTGGTGATACACCAGTACGTGGTGATACACCAGTACGTGGTGATAACATAAATACACCATTACGTGGTGATAGACTTGAGAGCTGGACATAACATCTCTAATATTCTAGTTATACGATAAAATGATGAGCTAAATTGAACATTGGTGGTCAATATATCCACAGGACACGTAGTTCCCATTAACAGAAAGTCTGCTGCATTGATCCAAAATTACAAAAAGCAAATTACAGATATGTAACTTGGCGGTCCTCGTGATACAGTACTCGGTCCCACATTGTACAAGTCTTTCGTTACTGTCCCCAACACTATGTGGACACGGCTCAGCTGGGTCTCACCTGCCTTCAGTTTTCCCACCCGAGTTTGAATCGTCTCACAGTTTCTGCTCCTTCACGTGTGCAGACATTTGACTGCTCAGGTGCAGGATTACGACCAGATAGTGTTATAACGGAGGAAATAAGAACAATACTTTCATTCAGTCATGACTGGTGATCCGGTATCTCATTTGGTGGACGTCTATACTGCTGTAGGATTGGACAAAATTTTGCGTCCATCAAAGGCTTGTTTGTTGTGCCGCTTAGGATCATCCTTGTGAACGGTGACGGAAAAAGATTCCAGTCACAAAGACTCTTTGTCAGGCCTCAGTGGATGGATACTTGTAAGTTACGAATTTGATTCATTACATAAGATGGCAGACTTTCCATGCAGTAAACTCATCGTCCACATTCAAAGAGTGGATACGGTTTCATAATTTTAGGTGTATTATTTATAACAATCACTTGTTGTGCCATTTCTTGCAGACTTTGTTTGCGACTATCCTTTTTCTCACAGGCCAAAACCCCAATAATACCTATAGCCAAGTATTGATCTCGAGGTGACATAATATTTTACTAGAAATATTTCATTGTGATAGAAAATAGTTGTGTATGTACAATCTCCCAAAAAAGTATCGCCCTCCAGGCCTAAAGCTTCTAATGATCTACAACTGGCCAACCGAGATTACAACCTGACTTCTCTTCCACCCAGATGCAGTTTACTATTGCGTCAGGGTGGCAGCGAAGTCAAGTTTTAATCTCGGTCGCCCAGTTGTAGGTCTCTAGAAACTTCAGGACCGGGAGCAGATATTTTTTTGGTCAAGTGTACGACATTGGTATACCTGCCTCAGATAGATCTGTTAATATCTCGCTGAACACGACCCGATGTCGTGTTCATCGGTGCAGCAAGGATCTTAAAGATTCCGGAGTGGCCGTCGCAACTACCCGGACTTCGGGGCAGACTGAGCGGGTCACCACAGGGTTATCTCCCCCCCTCCCCCCTCCCCAAGCCTCCCCGCTGTTACGGCATCACACTCAGACCTTACGACGTTCGTCCGTTTGTTTTAGTGTTCATCTATGTATCGGATAAGGAGGAAGTACAGGCTGATGTCTTGGGCAGCAGAGCGTGTCGTCTCTGCGGGGCGCCGTGAGGGTCACTGGAACAATGCCGCTTCCAGTCACAAGATACAACCACCTCGGGCTTGCGACATCCACGGGTTTGCCTCACCTACCCCGCCAGGTGGAAAGAGCGAGCATAGTTTTCGTCTCAATATTGCTATTGTTTGTTGTTAATTAAAAGGATAGTCAAGTGGTGCATCTGATAATTACTATCATTACTATCGCAAAACATTTCAGCTCCTTCCTCATCCCTCTTTCTATGCATTTTGGAAGAGTTAAGGACGTTCATTATCGCCCAGTCCATCTTGCCATTTTCTTCTTCGGACACACTGTCCTTCCCAGGTTCATTGTAAATGCACGTCGTGAGGTCGGGTGTATGGCGTGTGTAGTCTACTGGGTGACAGCTGATGCTTGCTGGGCGATGGAGGAGACTCTCATCCCGCGTCCGATCTTGACATTTTGAATACGACATTACATTTGATCTCGACCTCTTGAGCACGACTCTAGAACCCTGGGATAACATGGTATCACCTTTGACCTCACCCTTAAGGATCAGGACAGAGGCCAAGCCTTAAGGATCGGACCACCTTGCTCAAGGGTGTCGTACCGTCGAGCTCACTGGAATGATCCTGCCTGGTGTATTACCAGCTAGACGGAGGAGGAGGAGGAGGAGGAATATGAGTTGTCACTTGAGGCGTCCTTATGTTGAGGAAGACATGACTTATATCCTCCATATATACAGAGTTGCTCTTGTCTAAAGTGGGACCGCGCCACCATAGCACACCTGCAGGAGGATCGTCCTGCCATAAGGACCAATACTGTATACAAGATCCTCCTCCTCCAGCCTGCTGAAGCAGCCGCGTCTCCGCCACGGTGACCACAGCAGCAGCTTCTGTGCCTGCACAGCAGCTGCTGATCTACTGTAATAACAACCACAACAACTGCTGTTCTGCCATAGCAACAACTACAACACTGGCATGCTCTTAACCATAACATCTTATCGTCAAAACTCCCACTCACCAACCCAGTGTATCCGCCACAACCATCGTGAGGTCATCCACAACAACCACAGTCAAGCAATCATTGACTGCATCACCGCAGGACACAAGTGACCCCATCACAAACTTCGTACCATCCCTCTAATGGTTCAGAACTTAATGTGCGTCATCTTAGTAGAGGAATAATTTAAATCTATGTTGTTAGCTACCTCGGTAATGCCGGAAGAGCAATTAGGTATATAGTTAGGTATATAGAAAGTAACTGTTGGTCATGATTTCAATAGTGATAAACTTTCATAGTGGAATGTTCATGTTATATGATATTAAAAGGCAAGTGAAGCCTTCCTGTTCATTGGCCTAGTGTCTTCATTTTTGTGACCTCGTCTGTATCATTTTGGGTCAAGGGTCATGCTACTGAGGGAACAATCTATCTCAGCAGGACAACAACGTATATACAACATCACCAAGTCACGACCAGCATCAGCAGCATGACAGTAGGGTTGCAACACAAGACAAATGCTCTACTGAAGCATCACCGAACACATCACTAGGACGACATTCTAGATACATCAGCAGCATCATCAGCAGAGCCTTTCTGTCGGTGCAGCATCAGCAGGAGAGAACCCTGTCGGTGCAGCATCACCAGGGGAGAACCCTGTCGGTGCAGCATCAGCAGGAGAGAACCCTGTCGGTGCAGCATCAGCAGCCAGACCACCGGAACAATGTGTACAACAAGGGTCCTCGTGATTGGCTCAGGTTGAGTGAATGTGAAAGGATTAGCATCATGTCCTGTGGTCATTCATTATGTCCCTGAATGTTGTCGTGACCATCTGGCTCGCCTGGTAATGGCGTAATTGTCACTCTAACCTTTAAAGCTGACATTTCGCTGGTCCAGCTAATAAAGTAGAAGTTCATTATTGAGGGAGGATATAAAGACAGAAGGCTATAGGTAACCAGAGATGGTGGAGAACCTTAGACTTTATGCAGGAGTGGAATAGGGACTATAGTTGTTGGCTTTGTTTCATGGGCTTACGAGTTTGTTTGTGTTATTTTTTCCCTCTCCCAGGAAGCCCTTCAGTTAGTCCAGTGGATGTTTTCCCCGTCATTACACATGTGGAGGGCCGGTGGAGCCTCGACCACCTGCTGTCAGGGACACCTGCTAAATGGTCTTTTAGTCTGTCTTTCCCGACGCAAGATCCACTTCTTCTGACTCGCTTTCATGTCTGGAGAGAAATTTTCTTCTCTGGCGACACAGACAAACAACCACATAAGAAAGATTTAGATTATTTTTGTAACATGTGCCCGGAGGCACCAGGTCAGCAAGGAGGAGGAAGACATAGACGTTTTAGTCACAAAAAAAAAGTAAACGGAGATAAGGTTCGTAACTTTATTTCCTTTAAGACTGACACTCGTCTCTAAACATGATCGAAGTGTGGATGGTCTTGTACAGGAAACTTGACTCCCTGAGCAGGACCCACCCTGAGCAGGACCCATCCTGAGCAGGACCCATCCTGAGCAGGACCCACCCTGAGCAGGACCCATCCTGAGCAGGACCCATCCTGGGCAGGACCCACCCAGAGCAGGACCCATCCTGAGAGAAAGCTAAGTGAATAAATCTTCAGAACTGCAACCTCTCACATTAGGTAGAGGTAATAAGCAAGTGTCTATCATCGCCTGGAATAGAATCATAAGTAAGGATCCTGCGTCAGTGTAACGAAAGAATACAGAGAAAATTAATGTATACACGAGAGCCATTAAAGATGGAAGATATTAATTGTGATGAAGACGTGAGATTCATTATATATGACAGACAGAGGAGGACGTCCTTCATGGCCGACACTCGCTGCCCCTAAGAAGCAAAGGCTGGAAACACAAATCAAAACCACTGAAAGAAAATAATTTCGTCTGTCTATAATTGCACTGAAAGGAAAATTGTGCAGGAATTTGAGATAAAGCTGAAAAACCTGTTTTCCTGTAAAAACAAAGTTTAAAACCAATTTCAGTCATGGCTCACAGGAAGGTTCGTACTCTGATGACAGTAAAGAAGAATGTGAAATATAAGTACGAATACTTGTTTAGTCAGACGATAAACTCCTTATGAATCGAGTACCCAGCAATTTCTCATACAGAGTACTTCCCCTGGAATAAACATACACATCAACCTTGCATCATCACACATCGAAAGAAGCCCCGGATACCTCGCCCATCTGTTCTGCTCCAGGTCCATCCTGGTCCAGCTCTCTCGTTATAAAACGTCGAAAGATCCACTGATAGAAGCACACTGCTTTTATAGAGATAGAATTTAAGCACTGGCATCAGTCCGGGGAGCACACAGGATCTGCCACCGTAGCTCCTGTGCATAAAGGAGGAGGGAAAGCGAGCGCGCTGCTGATCCTCATCGTGGTCAAGGATATACAGTGGCACAACCGCAGCTTTACATGCAAATCTTTCAGTATAAATTTACGCTCATACTACAGCAACTCATCGACATGGGAGTATGTTCTTCATGCTGAATAGTCGTGAGGTAATAAACAGAGAGTTAGTCAAGCAAGAGCGGCATGTGAGACCGTCCGCAACTGCTAGTTAAGCTGGGTGGCTGGCAGCGGTGTGTGATCGCGTGCAGCATCTTGTTTTTCCACGA
This sequence comes from Panulirus ornatus, assembly GCF_036320965.1. Classification (NCBI taxonomy): domain Eukaryota; kingdom Metazoa; phylum Arthropoda; class Malacostraca; order Decapoda; family Palinuridae; genus Panulirus; species Panulirus ornatus. Next base: position 2,266,289 of record NC_092240.1, read on the forward strand.
ACCAAGTTAGTTGTGCTGCTCACAGACGCATCCTGGAGGTACGTCGATTTTGTGGCCAAGCGTTGGTGTATCATAATTACAATACGACTCTGGTGTATTATGATTTCATTACGACTCGTAAGATAATGTTGAATTTTGTTAGTAATCCAATCGTGTATTAAGATGTTGCAGTCAAGAATAAGCAGACAAGTTTACAACTCTGATACTTTAGCGGGTTTTTGTTGTTCTTTTGTAATCAGTAACAACAAAGACGAAGAAAAGTTTTCCTAGAAAATTATACTTTGATATACTTGTTGTGATGTTGAGAGTATTAAAACTAGTATTGCTTACTCTTACCTTCTCCTGGTATATGTTTTATGGCCCATGTTTTATGATCAGAACCTCTGGCATAAGAACGCGTGTCCGGCCATGTGTGTGTGTGTGTGTGTGTCTGCCAACTCACTGATGTTGTGACTGTAATACATATGTACAGTGATGCTCTTTACGACGTACACTGACACAATCTACGATTTGCTGTGCTGTACAGTACAGCATACTGTACAGATGTACTCTGACGTATAAAGAAATTATTCCGGAATCAGGAATACAGAAGAGTACAGGACGTGGTTGGCAGACCCCTGGGGAGGCTGGGGGAGGGGAAGCACCACAGTACAGGAGGGGGGGGGGGGGGTTGCCAGCCCCGGGGGGAGGGGGTGCTTGTGTGAGCCGGTGTGGATTTGTTTGTTTGTATTCGGCCACCCGGATGCGATGCACTTCCCTCTAACTCGAGGTTTATGATTTATACTTATATAAAGCTCCGTTCATTGCATTCTGAGAGGGAATAAGTTGATCTATCACCTGGGTTTGTTACTCTTATGATTTACCGTTTGATTTGCACAATGAATCATAGTTTACACAACTACTTCTTCCCACCCGTTGGCTTACACAAAAGTTGGTCATTGCTGGTGTCACACTGGTGGTAGGATTAACACGTGTGTGTGTGTGTGTGTCTGTGTGTGTGTGTGTGTCTGTGTTAAATTATTCCTTCGTACAGATAATTCATTATTCGTTGGTACAGAACGTAGTGTTCTAATTATTTAATTTGTCCCGTGTATGAAAGCGATAACTGGTGGTGTTACTTCATGTGTGAACTAAGCCTCACTCTTACTGCTTGCCAGGATTCCACACGATCGTCGCTTGGGAAAAGGGGAGGGGGAGACTGCGGGGTGGGTGTGAGAGGTGTGCTCAGGTGGGGAGAGAAGTGAGGGGAAGTGAAGTGGACGATGAGGGAGGTACAACGATGTGTGTGGTGGGGAGGAAGACGTTTTATGTGAGGGATGAGGCGGGCCATGATGAGCTAAGGATGTGTGGTGGTATAGTGGAGGAGCCAAGGTTAAGGTATGCTATGGTGGTGAAGTTAAGATCAATTTTGTGGTGGGGAGAATGATGAGGGCAAGAGAGGGAAGGATATTTTGATGGTATATTTCTGATGTAAATGATGTGGGGAGGATCTATAGTGAGGAGAGTATGGCATGGTGCACTGTAGATGGTAAGGGTTATAGTGAATGGTGTTGTGACTGCTGGGATGGGTGGATGTGGTACGGTGAGCGGAGGACGCTATGGTCGGGTTGCGGTGATGTATGATGTGGATAGCGAAGAATGTAGTGATGGGAAGACCTTGTGTTGGGGTAACAGTGAGACGTAGTATGAGTATAGTGGCTGAGGCTGTGGTAGTGGTGAACAGAGGATGTGCGATGTTATGATAAGATGTTATAATGGAGTATTAATGAGGGAGGTATTGATTGTATAGTGGTCAGGCTACATTACGTTGTAGGCTTTGGTCACAGAGGAAACTCCTTATCAAGGTCAGATCTTAAATAAGATATATAGATAGTTTAAGAAGATGGTGAACTAACGAGATGAGATACAGGACAATGTAACTCTTCTGATGGACGTTCATGGGTGTGAGGGGTAGACTCTCGTGGTGGGGTGTGGTGAGTGGTAGTGTGTCGTGGTAGGATACAGTGAGGGACAGATTGTGTGGTGAAGTATTATAGTGAGGGGTTGGTTGTTGTGGGAGGGTATAGTAAGGAAAGACTTTTGTGGTTGGGGTGTAGTGAAGGTGTGAAGTGTTGTGAGTGGGTACAGTTAAATGATGAAGAGGAGGGAGGGGGGAGTATGAGGAGAGGGCGAGAGAGTATGAGGAAGAGGAGGGAGGGAGGGTGGGGGAGTATAAGGTGATGTTGCTACGAATGCTGCAGTAGAAGGCAAGGAGGGGATAAGAGAGCAGGGAGGACTCAGTTGTTGATGGCATACAGGGGAGGGGAAGGAGTCGGGGGTGGGGGGGGGGCAGTAGTGATGGAAGTAGAGGGATGCAAGGGGGAGGAGGTAGAGGGAGACCCAGCAGGGGTACTGGTTGCGGGTAGGAGTCCCTGGGGTAAGGAGAGGCAGGGTGGGGGAGGGAAGCAGGAGTTATATCACAAGGTAGTGGTTGAGGAAGACGAATGAGTGTTATAAGGAAACGAAGAGGAGGAGGAGAGGAGGGTACAGATAAGAGGAGGGATGAGGTGAGCTGTTGTGGCTAGGGCCAGGGTAGAGGGACGGGTAGCGAGAAGGAAGCTAGGAGGAGGGAGGTGTGATAAATGGGGGCAAGGGCTGGGATAGAGGGTCTGGAAGGGGAGGACGTGTATAGATGGACGAGGGGGAAGGCGTGGGGAGCAGGGGTTGTTGAGGAGAGTTAGTGAGGAGCTTTGGGTAGGGAATGGCCTTAAGGATGATGAGGGGGAGGAAAAAGATGAGGGAGAAGATGTTGTAGGGAGGAAAGTGTGGGAAAGTGTAAGAGAGAAGCTTTGGGAGAAGGGAGGATAGAGGGAAGGCGTGGGGAGTGGGTAGGGACCTGGGGAGGGGCGCCCTGGCTCGTGCAGCCGGTCCTCTCCCGTTCAAACCAGTTTTTGCTTGGACTAATTGTGCTGGTGCTGGTGTGGCTATGTGGGTCACTGGTGCCACCGTCTCAATGAATGAACACAATATGAATACAAGTTGCGCTGGCACTGTACTCCCGGCTGGTCATTGGCGGGCACTGTACTCTCGGCTGGTCACTGGCGGGCACTGTACTTCCAGCTGGTCACTGGCGGGCACTGTGCTCTCAGGTGGTCCCTAGCGAGCACTATACTCCCAGCTGGTCACTGGCGGACACTATGCTTTGGTCCCTGGTGGACAATACTCCCGAGCGGTCACTGGCGGGTACTGTACACCCACCTGGTCACTGGTTGGCACTGTACTCTGGCTAGACACTGGCAGGCACAGAGGAGAATACACTTGTTATATTCACGTATAATGTGTGTGTGTGTGTGTGTGTGTGTGTGTGTGTGCTTTTTCTATGACCTTGCGTGCTGTGCAACTGACTGATGCGACGAAGAAATCTTGAGATAATGAGCTGTGACCTACAGTGGGAGGCTGAGACCAGACTGGTGTGTGATGTGACGGTCGAGGAGACAGACCAGCTCCGAGGATCACACCAGCACTGGCCCTCGCAGCTCTCCCAGCCCTGAGGGCCACACCACAACTGGCCTTCGCAGCTCTCCCAGCCCTGAGGGCCACACCACAACTGGCCTTCGCAGCTCTCCCAGCCCTGAGGGCCACACCACAACTGGCCTTCGCAGCTCTCCCAGCCCTGAGGGCCACACGAATACTGGGCATCACAACCCTTACATCGCTGAAGACCATATCAACACACTGGTCCTCCTAGCCTACAAGACACCATAGTGATATACACATCCTCAGACAACTTTTCATAGCCAGTATCCTTCCTCCTTCAGCGGCTCGCTTACCTTTTCAGTTCCGTCTGCGGCAAATGTTCAGATCTCTCTCTTCCTCGCTGTTCGTTGCTGGGTTCTTATAACTCTGAGCCATGACTGCTCTGAACAGGAGCAGAGTTTCTTCTCTTAGCATTCTGTCCATACTCTCTGGTTATAAGTTTCCTATAGTTTATAGTTTCCTGTCGTCTACAGTTTCTTTGTGGAGCTATGGGGTTCAAATTCTGTTCCGTACCCCCCTGAAGCAGGGTTCAAATTTGTCCTCTGGGCGTGTTCACCAGGGTGTGACTAGCATACTGTGTCTCGTGGGAGCCATTCATTGTACCCAGCTAATGTTTCAGAGTGTCACCCCGGCTCTGACGCATGTCATTCCACGTTCGACACCTGTGCTGTCATTCAGAACGTGAGGCGGTAGGAAGCTGGGGTAGTGGGAACGAAACGTGATTCATTCGGTGTTGACAAGCGGTGTTTGGTTCAGTTGGCGTTGATGAGCGTCGGCTGGTTTATATGTTGTTGACCAGCGATGATTGGTTCATCTGGGCTTCACCAGTGGTGACCGGTTCATTTAGGGGTTGGTGAGCGTTGATTCTCTTGTCACTCCACGGTTCACGTTATGGTGTCGACGAAATGTGATGAATTCATTCTGTTTCATCGAACTGTAATTGGTTTTGGTCTGGTGGTGACGCGTTCTTACATTACGTGTCGTCTTGTACCGGCCTGAGCCCAGCCGTCTAGGTTTACCGCCGCAGTCAGACGTGGATATCACTTTCCCTGCGGCGATTACAACGGCGGCGGCGGCTGCGGCTGCGGCTTTTTATATGAACAAATGGGACGGCGTGTAATGCGTGTGTGTGGGTGTGTGTGTGTTTGTGGGTGTGTGTGTGTTTGTTTTTCTGTGCGCACGTGTTTGTTTTTGTTTGTTTTTGTCTAGAAGTATGTGTGTCTGGTGTGTGCAAACATCTGGCTACAGGAATGAGACAATGAGGGACTTTTATGACAGTAACATCGGTTGAGATGGAACGATTGGTGTGTGTGTGTATATTATAGTCTTCGCTCCTTCCATAGGAGTCGACAAGGAAATGTTTGCTCAATAATGATGATGATGATAATAATAATAATAATAATGATAATAATGATAATGATAATAATAATAATAAAAATGATAATAAATGATAATGATAATGATAATGAAGCTTGTTTCCAAGAATTCGTTGCAGAAACCCATATCCTCTCGTATGCACTGAGATTAACAATAGGCTTATGGGAACATCCGTGTTTCGGAATATCTTCATATAATACAACGAGCAATACAATACATTAGAAAAAGATGCTACAGAGAGTTGCGCCCTGTAGTTCACATGTTGTGTAGTTATGCACAAGATGGCTGAGGTCTTGTAGCGCCCCGTCCTGCATCTTCGAAGTAACACTCTCGAGTGCTTGGCCAGTGTTGCGGCCATGGACACTGGTACAACTGGCAAGCAACACCCGGCCAGTGTTACGGCCGGGGATGGTGTTTCTTATGGGAGGCAACAGGTGAGGGTGGCCAGGGTGAGCGGAGAATCTCTTACCGAACTCAAGACATAGATATTACGTCACTGGCTGACCTTCTGGAAGTTCAGGGTATGATAGGGCATTCTGATACCTTGGGTAATCACCTCCATGATTAGCCTGACGAACACACTTCCACATTTTTCCCGCCCTTTATTCCGAGTCTTGCGTAAGCTGTGGGGTAAGCTCTGCGACGCCATATAAACCCTACATTTTCCATTTGTTTTGATGTACAGTTTGTGGGATGGAGCCAGACCCTCTCGTGAACCTAGACTGTTCATCAGTACTGATGATTAAGCACTGTATGATGAGTGGCGAGGTTGCCTCTTGGTCCACACAGGGAACCATTCCCATACTGGAGGTGGTGACTGATGACGTCAGGAGTGATGATGGATGACGTATTATTATGATGGATGACGTCATGCCACGACGCTACTCTTCCATCCATCACGGCCCATCGTCTCTTTCCTCGGACAGTTTTGTATGGAAGAACCCAAATATTTTTTTCTTAGACATCAAGGTTCACGTTGTCAGCCAGTGTGTGTTATCTCAGCATGTTTATATAAGATTTAAGGTTCACGTATAAAACTGGGTCGAACCTTAAAGTTATTCTTACAGTATTTGTTGGCTTGGTGACACGTTATGTGAAGCCTCTGTGTCCTTATACAACAACAGCAAACCACAACTTGGGTTCAATTAATTTATATTAACCTTCAAGTACGACGATACGACCCTTGAGGCCGACTGTATGACCTTTGGGTATGATATCACACCCTTTATCCTTGACCTAAGAGGTTAGTTCAAAGGCCAAGCCATTACAGCCAAAGATCGTTCGATTGTGCTCATAGTGTCGTACATGCGTGCTTAGTGGTCTCGCCGATGTGCTCACGACATACTGTCGTGTTTAAGGGTCGCACCGTCGTGTTCAAGGGTCGTATCGTTGTGTTCAAGGTCGCACCGTCGTGTTCAAGGGTCGCACCGTCGTGTTGAAGGGTCGCACCGTCGTGTTCAAGGTCGCACCGTCGTGTTCAAGGGTCGTATCGTTGTGTTCAACGGTCGCACCGTCGTGTTCAAGGGTCGTATCGTCGTGTTCAAGGGTCGCACCGTCGTGTTCAAGGGTCGTATCGTTGTGTTCAACGGTCGCACCGTCGTGTTCAAGGGTCGTATCGTCGTCCTCGAGGATATAAGTAACAGTCTTGCTCGCTGTCGTGGGCATATGTCGTCGGGGAGGTAATACCCACCCTTGAGGAAAGCTGCGTCATCGTTGGCGTGTGTGTATACGGGCTTGGGCTGGTTACTGTATCCAAGGTGCAGCCAGGCGGCCTGGGAGGGCTATTGTCCCCCTCCTGATCCCAAGACAGACAAATGATCGTTTAGATGTCAACCTTGATGTCGTGTACAGCCATTATACCCGAGTCTTCGTCTGTGATGAAGAGGCAGAAAATTTTGCGCTTCACTGTATGTAAAGATAAGTTATGATTGTACCCACTATATACTCTGTACTAGCCTCCACCTACCCTTACTACATGTCCCCTGTCATCCATCTTATCTGTGAAATGCTTCATCTGTAATCACAACTGGCAAATGAAAGTATAACATTGAACGAGATTGAAATTAAGCGTTGGTACTGGACTGGAAGGCTGGCATCCACCTGGTAGGGTCAGATTATAACAGCAAATGAACGAATGTGTTACATACTCAGCCTCCTGAGGCCTAATGCTGCCAGCAGAGCTGGTGTCCATCTCCTCCAACGTCTCCATCACCAGGCATTCTGCTCGTTTTCCTCACCAGCTTCACCAGCAAGACTTAGTCATCTTTCTGCCTTCGTCACCACCACTACAACCCAACACCAAAATTAACCTTAACTATTCACATCACCTTGACTCGCATTTTTTCTCTCCACTTGCACCATCATCACCACCTCCCCTTTGTCACAATCCCACCTACCCACCTCCCTAGTGTCACCAGCCCACCTGCCCACCTCCCTGCTGTCACCTGCCCACCGTCGCTTTCACCTAGGCCGCCCCCCCACCTTCCATCTAACCTCGATCAGTCATGACAACACACTGTCCTCAGCTTCACTATCAAGCCTTACCTCTTCCTTCCCCATCCTCACCACCATTTCGACTTCCTCTCCCCACTATCACCCCGCCACTATGCGTCCTCCTACTCACCATCACCGCCAACACACTGCCGTCTGCTACCCTCAACTTCATTCACCATCCTCCCTACCTACCTCCCTCATCATAATTTCTCTCATCCCTTCTGTTTATCCGCTCTGCCATCACCACTACTTAAAACCTTTCCCTCATCACCACGACCACCATCCCTACCACCATCACATCACTTCCAACACCTCCATCACCATCATCCGTACGCTCGCCTCACCATCACCCGTACACCCGCCTCACCATCACCCGTACACCCGCCTCAATGCACAACCCTTCTCCATAAACTTGACCTCACAGCCTGCTCTACACCAACCTCACAACCCCTGCCTCTCCCAGCACACACCCTCCAGCACAGTCCAGGCTGCTGTAATTTACGGTCAGTAAATATTTGTATCCACTGCACTTCCCCTCACACCAAGTAAACTATGTCTGGCGTCTGTGTCTGGGGTGTACTGTACCACGAGGGAGGAGGTAAACCCACTGTCTGGTACGTCTGAAGGAGTAGACCTGGAATATATCGTCAAGGAAGCCAGGGAAGCACGTTTATGTTAACGTTGGTGCGTCGTCTCGCTGGACTTGTGCAAAACTTGAATAAGGCGCGCGCGCGCGCGCGTATGTGTGTGTGTGTGTGTGTGTTATGTTGGTGGGAGACAGAGTGCATCTTGTCGTCTGGTATTATCAAGTCAGAAGGATATGTAACTGACCCCAATAACTGTCCATCCCTCCTACACCCCCAGCCTCAGGGTGAGTGGGAGGGAAGACTCTCCCACTGAGGGAAGGGGTTAGTGTTCCCTCCCGCCTCCACCCACTCTCCTAACACACGAGGGGGAGGGGAGGCTGGGGGAACGATTCACTGTTTGTTGTCTCTTAACAAACGTGTTTGTAAGACTTGGTGCCTCAGGTGAAGCTCAGTTGTTTACACAAACTACTTTAGTTTAGGAAACAGTTCAGGCAAACTACAGAGAAGTCGATAAACTGCAGTTGTTTGTATGAAATGCATTACGTCTTGTGAGATACAGTAATTTAAGTAAACTGGGGAAGTTCGCGTAGCTATAGTGGATTAGATATATCGTAGTGGTTTATGTAAACTACAGCGGTTATACTTCAGTGGTTTACGTATATTACATTGGCTAAGGAAAGGTACAATGATTTAGATAGACTGCAGTGATTTGTGTGAACTACAGTGTTTCACGATAACTACAGTTCCAGCGTGTCTCCACCAAGGCCAACACAATCACTCTTACAACGACGTGAGGATCAGACACCTGGTCTGCTGTCATCTCATGAAGCTCCTGACATTAATCTCTCTCGACCTTGACCAAAACCTTCCAGGCCGTAGGCCAGATACTTGAGCAGGTAGATGACTCTGACCTTCACACATCCTCCCGCCTCTTGATTTCCTCCAGTCACCGATCCTTTATTATCCTCCAGAGGACCATCGAAATGACTTTCCTACCACGTCTCCACCGTCAGTGCCACCTGGAGGCAAGACCATACTGGGACATCTCCAGCGCCAGTCTCCAGCTGCAGCATTTTCTACGTGACGTACAACGACCACTCATCCTTCAATAGTCCACTAATTCAGGACCTCGGCAACGTCTCTTTCCTTCACTAGAAGCTCCACGAGACTCATTATCCGTGCAGCTTTCCGGTAGGACATTGGCCTCGCAACCTCCGCGTCGCTGCTATGCAACAACTCTCTCAACTCTCCGGCGAGGGAGGAGGTAGACCTGGAACAGGAAGCCAACCTACGCCATCTCACCCAGGACGTCCTTTATGCTTACCCAGAGAAGCAGTTTGTTGTTCACCGTGGTTCCTGGCCCCTTCCTCAGGGCGTCAAAGATGGCACGGGGAGTTAAGGGAGCTGGATGACAAGGAAACGCGAGAAGCCTTAATTACGTCCACCAAGGAAGAGTGATGGTTGACCTGATCACAACATTAAAGTTTTTTTAACCATCTGGATGACGTACATAGTGACCTGTTTTTCAGAAGCTGCAGCAGACATAACATGAAAGGAGAAACTTGTAAGAAAGGACGTAAAGAATGACTTTAATAATATCAGAGTGGCAGATGAATTAATTAGTTATGAGACAGTGAGTGTAGACAACACAAAGATGCTTAAAAAGATTTATGAGAGCAGAGAAAGTTCAAGAGATGGAGCCACACGAGTGTAGACTTAGAACTACCTCCTCCTACAGCACAAACAGGCATTTACAAATTGTTAATTTTATAAGAACTGGGGTCCCAAGGTGTGTAGAGTTCCTTCCTTGTATTGTATGGGAAGGTGAGGAAGCAACGAGGTTGTGGATCACTGGAACAGAATAAGTGAAGAGGAAGTGAATTTGCGAACTTGGAAAACTTGAAAACTTACATGACAGAAATGTATGGATAGGTGACTGAGCCATTTAGGTGCACATATATGTACAAATGGAATGAATAAAGGCAGCAAGTATGAATTATGTACATGTGTCTATATATATGTCTGTATGTATATTTTGTATACGTTGAAATGTATAGGTATGTATATGTGCGCGTGTGGACGTGTATGGATATGCATGTGGATGTGGGTGGGTTGGGCCATTCTTTTGTCTGTTTCCTTGTGCTACCTCGCTAACGCTGGAAACAGCGACAGATTATAATAAAAGTAATATATATATATATATATATATATATATATATATATATATATATATATATATAATCAAATATAGGTGAAACGTTTTAGTATTTATATCATACTTATCATTTTTTCTCCTGCAGTTCACTTTGCGTACTGTTCGGTGAGACAATTCAGTTTGATATCAAAGTTAATATGAGTGGCAGGAAAGTGTCAGGATATCATGGTTAGTGGTTTACAATCATCGTCACGAGAAACTAGTTTCTTTCTCTTATCTAATCAGGTTCGACCCGTCCCTCTCACTGTGTGTATTGTTGTGTGGGGATGATGATTACAGCGTGAGATGTGGTATAAATGGCCGGACACATGTGGGAGGCATTAGTAGACCTTGGCAACGTTGGGGGAGGGAAGTGGGTCAGTCAGTAGTGGCAGCAGTGAAGGCTGGCCGGAAGGAATGGCCGGCAGTGAAATGACAACTAAATCTTAAAGTTGTTTATTGGCCACCAGCCCCTGACCTTGGCTAGGGGTCACGGGGACGCCTGGGTCACCAGGGGTCACCAGTGGCGGTGAGGAACAAGGTTATTGCTAGGCAGATGGTGTGGTTGTGGTGGTGGTGATGGTGATAGCAGTTCTTGCCTCCTCTGTTGCAACTACTCTTGACTCAACATGTCTTTTTTTCTGTCTTTGTTGCCTTTTTTTCTATTTCATTCAAGGTCTGGCCTCGATGAGGACATCTGTCCGTGACTGAAGCCTTGACACACACACACACACACACAGACACACACACACACACACACACACTCTAAAGACATGGCTAATGTAGACAACAGATCAGAAATATAAGAATCTGTTTGATAGTAGAGAATAGGCAAGAGATGGGGCCCTACGAGTAGAGAACTCCCTCCTCGTACACTACAGAGAGACAGTTATACACTTTCCCTCATAAAGTTTAATTCAAATTAAAACACTTTTAGATAAAATACTTCTTACGACAATAAATTTATTCATTTTCTTCCATTTTTCCATCAGTCATATATTCCTATTTGCCCACGGGGAAATGAAACACGATAAGTTCCCCAAGTTCACTTTCGTGTAATATATAATATATATATATATATATATATATATATATATATATATATATATATATATATATATATATATATATTGGCCAGGCCTTCATTGAAATATAGAAAATACTAAATAGAGGAAATAAGAAGAGACGAGGAAAAATAATCACGGATTTTGGAGTGAAAAACCTGTCTTTTAAAAAGTGCGAGGTCATAAATGTTGGGAAAGACATGAGAGGGTAGAGAGTTCCAGAGCTTCGAGGTGTAGGGAAAGAAACAATAAGAAAAACTTCCCACCCTGGAGTTGCCAACTGCTACATAGAAACTAACGCAGCAGCTTGCCGAGTATTGCTTTGGCTAGTTAATGGTGGGGGTACACAAGCAGCTAGCTCTCGGCTAGTTAATGGTGGGGGTACACAAGCAGCTAGCTCTCGGCTAGTTAATGGTGGGGGTACACAAGCAGCTAGCTCTCGACTAGTTAATGGTGGGGGTACACAAGCAGCTAGCTCTCGGCTAGTTAATGGTGGGGGTACACAAGCAGCTAGCTCTCGGCTAGTTAATGGTGGGGGTACACAAGCAGCTAGCTCTCGACTAGTTAATGGTGGGGGTACACAAGCAGCTAGCTCTCGGCTAGTTAATGGTGGGGGTACACAAGCAGCTAGCTCTCGGCTAGTTAATGATGGGGGTACACAAGCAGCTAGCTCTCGGCTAATTAATGGTGGGGGTACACAAGCAGCTAGCTCTCGGCTAATTAATGGTGGGGGTACACAAGCAGCTAGCTCTCGGCTAGTTAATGGTGGGGGTACACAAGCAGCTAGCTCTCGGCTAGTTAATGGTGGGGGTACACAAGCAGCTAGTTCTCGGCTAGTTAATGGTGGGGGTACACAAGCAGCTAGCTCTCGGGAGCAAAAACCAAAATGATACCAATAGAAGAAGGAAAATTAACCACCATTGCGGCGTAGGGCAAATGATTCAACTTTTTGAAGTTATCCTGGAAGAGTTTATAAGTCGGACCGCTTCTGTCTTGTCTGTACCAAATAAGGATTCAGAGCTAAAACCACCTCAGATGTGAGAGCAGCACCCTTTACAAGGACGGTTCAATCCTTTGTGTAAATGGAGCAACATTTATAGGAATTACAGAAATTCTGACATTTGAACAAGACTCCCAGTTTCTTGGAGGCAGACTTAGCTATTTCCGTAATGTTGGGTTTCCAAGATGGTGTGGATGTTACAGCTATACCAAGGACGTACGCTGAGTCAAGGTGAATTTACAGAACCGTCGAAGGAGACGGGAAAGTTGAGGAATTTTCGATAGAGAGATGGGCAAAAATTGGGTCTTGGAGGCATTAAACTTAACCAGATTTCGTCTTCCCTTGAAAAATCCTGTACAAATCTGGGTTTTTGAGGTCGCTATGTTATCTCTTGTATCATCTATTCAGTTATTTACATATTATCTATCGTGTTGTTTACATTCTCGTATATGAATTATGCGTCTTTTTTTTTCTTTAGAAGAATTTTAGTCTGTGGTAAACTGGTTGTGTGTTAATGTTGTTCTTGTTTGCATTCCAGCGTGGAGCCCAAGTGAAGGTGGGCAGGAGGTGTGGGTGAAGGCAGAGCCTGGGCGGGAGGGTAGCGGGCGTGGGCGGGTGTACAGGTGGGAGGCGTGGGGGAAGGAGTGGGCTGTTCAGGTGTGGCCAGACACTGGCTTCCTGGCACCCACCATGCTCATACGCCACGAGGCTCCCAACCACGCCACCGTCACCCCACCCACCTTCCACGCCCGCTGCTTCCACACGGGCGTCCTCCTCGGCGCCACCGACTCAGCTGTGGCCGTCAACACCTGCAATGGACTGGTAAGTAGCAACCACGTCTTTCTTGTACTCCTGTGCTGCTTCACGGCACCTTCCTTCCTCCTTCCCTTGACTGCTCAACAACTTGCAGGATTTAATCTGTACCGGTATCGCTGGCTAGTGTATTGTTTGGACTTCATGAAATCAGCGACCCGCGGCCCTGATGGTGGGGGTTGTGGGTTGCTGGTCCATAGAAGAGAGGTCTGTGGGTTACTGGTCCCACAGGAGAGAGGTCTGAGGTAGTAGCGGGGGTTATGGGTTACGAGCCCTCAGGAGAAGGGTCTGTGAGTTTGCAGGCTTCAGGAGAAGATTATGTGGGTTGTCAGCCCTCAGGATAGTGGGTCTGGTGAAGCTGGATGGGTGTTTAGGGCGACGATGAGTTAGTGTCTGTTGCAGAGTGTCTGCTGAATCGAGAGTTGAGGGCAACACAGGCACAAACATCGTTACCCTCACTGACACACGAGACAACACGGTGCAAGTGTGCACCCGTGTGGGTGTAGGGAGCGCGTCATGTGTCTATGTGTGTGTGGGAGTGTGTGTAGGTGTTACTGCCTCCACTAGTAAATACACATTCATTCACATGTTCCTAAATGCATATGACAGACTCACACACACTCAGAGCCCTCATGTAGCAGCACTCACAAACACCCTCACACTGGATCTGGGAACACCAGACACTGTATCATCGTTATGTTGAACAGGAGAACAAAGATGTGACTCTATGCACAGAATTGGCTGCAGGGGAGGCCGGGTAAACCAAGAGACCACAGGTGGATACACACAAAGAAGCGTGGGTCATGTGTGGGCGGGGATGTGATCCCTACGTGGCACGTATAAACAACCTGAGGGCTGAGGTGCAAGGGACACGTAAATAGGAGGAGGAGAAGTCATGTGAAGAAGAGGAGGAAATCTATGTATTTGTGAAGACTTCAGGTATTTAAAGAGGTCTCTCTCATGTTATGGAGAGTGAAGAGACGAACAATATCTTTAAAGATATTCTGTGGTTCAGGAAGAGAGAGAGATGCCTCACCTTTGTCAGGAGAGATTTAGTTTTTTTTTTTCTGGGATTAAGGATCTGAGAACACTAAGGCAACGACCTTCAAGGTTCTGATTCATCATCATCAACATGGACCTTATATTGTATTTTTCTTCATGATGATCACATCGTTATGTCGTATATCCTGCTATGCCATCAGTTCTCCACAACCCTAGACCATATGAATTTACTAAATGGCTTCTAAAATCCTAAAAAAAGAAATGTCATCTCTTCTAAAATCCAGAGAGACATGTTAACTCTTATTTTGATAGCGAGTGGTACAGATGGCTCCGCCTATCGCTGGTTTGACCTGCGAGTGGTACAGATGGCTCCGTCTATCGCTGGTTTGACCTGCGAGTGGTACAGATGGCTCCGTCTATCGCTGGTTTGACCTGCGAGTGGTACAGATGGCTCCGTCTATCGCTGGTTTGACCTGCGAGTGGTACAGATGGCTCCGTCTATCGCTGGTTTGACCTGCGAGTGGTACAGATGGCTCCGTCTATCGCTGGTTTGACCTGCGAGTGGTACAGATGGCTCCGTCTATCGCTGGTTTGACCTGCGAGTGGTACAGATGGCTCCGTCTATCGCTGGTTTGACCTGCGAGTGGTACAGATGGCTCCGTCTATCGCTGGTTTGACCTGCGAGTGGTACAGATGGCTCCGTCTATCGCTGGTTTGACCTGCGAGTGGTACAGATGGCTCCGTCTATCGCTGGTTTGACCTGCGAGTGGTACAGATGGCTCCGTCTATCGCTGGTTTGACCTGCGAGTGGTACAGATGGCTCCGTCTATCGCTGGTTTGACCTGCGAGTGGTACAGATGGCTCCGTCTATCGCTGGTTTGACCTGCGAGTGGTACAGATGGCTCCGTCTATCGCTGGTTTGACCTGCGAGTGGTACAGATGGCTCCGTCTATCGCTGGTTTGACCTGCGAGTGGTACAGATGGCTCCGTCTATCGCTGGTTTGACCTGCGAGTGGTACAGATGGCTCCGTCTATCGCTGGTTTGACCTGCGAGTGGTACAGATGGCTCCGCCTATCGCTGGTTTGACCTGCGAGTGGTACAGATGGCTCCGCCTATCGCTGGTTTGACCTGCGAGTGGTACAGATGGCTCCGCCTATCGCTGGTTTGACCTGCGAGTGGTACAGATGGCTCCGTCTATCGCTGGTTTGACCTGCGAGTGGTACAGATGGCTCCGTCTATCGCTGGTTTGACCTGCGAGTGGTACAGATGGCTCCGTCTATCGCTGGTTTGACCTGCGAGTGGTACAGATGGCTCCGTCTATCGCTGGTTTGACCTGCGAGTGGTACAGATGGCTCCGCCTATCGCTGGTTTGACCTGCGAGTGGTACAGATGGCTCCGTCTATCGCTGGTTTGACCTGCGAGTGGTACAGATGGCTCCGTCTATCGCTGGTTTGACCTGCGAGTGGTACAGATGGCTCCGTCTATCGCTGGTTTGACCTGCGAGTGGTACAGATGGCTCCGTCTATCGCTGGTTTGACCTGCGAGTGGTACAGATGGCTCCGCCTATCGCTGGTTTGACCTGCGAGTGGTACAGATGGCTCCGTCTATCGCTGGTTTGACCTGCGAGTGGTACAGATGGCTCCGTCTATCGCTGGTTTGACCTGCGAGTGGTACAGATGGCTCCGTCTATCGCTGGTTTGACCTGCGAGTGGTACAGATGGCTCCGTCTATCGCTGGTTTGACCTGCGAGTGGTACAGATGGCTCCGTCTATCGCTGGTTTGACCTGCGAGTGGTACAGATGGCTCCGTCTATCGCTGGTTTGACCTGCGAGTGGTACAGATGGCTCCGTCTATCGCTGGTTTGACCTGCGAGTGGTACAGATGGCTCCGCCTATCGCTGGTTTGACCTGCGAGTGGTACAGATGGCTCCGCCTATCGCTGGTTTGACCTGCGAGTGGTACAGATGGCTCCGTCTATCGCTGGTTTGACCTGCGAGTGGTACAGATGGCTCCGTCTATCGCTGGTTTGACCTGCGAGTGGTACAGATGGCTCCGTCTATCGCTGGTTTGACCTGCGAGTGGTACAGATGGCTCCGTCTATCGCTGGTTTGACCTGCGAGTGGTACAGATGGCTCCGTCTATCGCTGGTTTGACCTGCGAGTGGTACAGATGGCTCCGTCTATCGCTGGTTTGACCTGCGAGTGGTACAGATGGCTCCGCCTATCGCTGGTTTGACCTGCGAGTGGTACAGATGGCTCCGCCTATCGCTGGTTTGACCTGCGAGTGGTACAGATGGCTCCGTCTATCGCTGGTTTGACCTGCGAGTGGTACAGATGGCTCCGTCTATCGCTGGTTTGACCTGCGAGTGGTACAGATGGCTCCGTCTATCGCTGGTTTGACCTGCGAGTGGTACAGATGGCTCCGTCTATCGCTGGTTTGACCTGCGAGTGGTACAGATGGCTCCGTCTATCGCTGGTTTGACCTGCGAGTGGTACAGATGGCTCCGTCTATCGCTGGTTTGACCTGCGAGTGGTACAGATGGCTCCGTCTATCGCTGGTTTGACCTGCGAGTGGTACAGATGGCTCCGTCTATCGCTGGTTTGACCTGCGAGTGGTACAGATGGCTCCGTCTATCGCTGGTTTGACCTGCGAGTGGTACAGATGGCTCCGTCTATCGCTGGTTTGACCTGCGAGTGGTACAGATGGCTCCGTCTATCGCTGGTTTGACCTGCGAGTGGTACAGATGGCTCCGTCTATCGCTGGTTTGACCTGCGAGTGGTACAGATGGCTCCGTCTATCGCTGGTTTGACCTGCGAGTGGTACAGATGGCTCCGTCTATCGCTGGTTTGACCTGCGAGTGGTACAGATGGCTCCGCCTATCGCTGGTTTGACCTGCGAGTGGTACAGATGGCTCCGTCTATCGCTGGTTTGACCTGCGAGTGGTACAGATGGCTCCGTCTATCGCTGGTTTGACCTGCGAGTGGTACAGATGGCTCCGTCTATCGCTGGTTTGACCTGCGAGTGGTACAGATGGCTCCGTCTATCGCTGGTTTGACCTGCGAGTGGTACAGATGGCTCCGTCTATCGCTGGTTTGACCTGCGAGTGGTACAGATGGCTCCGTCTATCGCTGGTTTGACCTGCGAGTGGTACAGATGGCTCCGTCTATCGCTGGTTTGACCTGCGAGTGGTACAGATGGCTCCGCCTATCGCTGGTTTGACCTGCGAGTGGTACAGATGGCTCCGTCTATCGCTGGTTTGACCTGCGAGTGGTACAGATGGCTCCGTCTATCGCTGGTTTGACCTGCGAGTGGTACAGATGGCTCCGTCTATCGCTGGTTTGACCTGCGAGTGGTACAGATGGCTCCGTCTATCGCTGGTTTGACCTGCGAGTGGTACAGATGGCTCCGCCTATCGCTGGTTTGACCTGCGAGTGGTACAGATGGCTCCGCCTATCGCTGGTTTGACCTGCGAGTGGTACAGATGGCTCCGCCTATCGCTGGTTTGACCTGCGAGTGGTACAGATGGCTCCGCCTATCGCTGGTTTGACCTGCGAGTGGTACAGATGGCTCCGTCTATCGCTGGTTTGACCTGCGAGTGGTACAGATGGCTCCGTCTATCGCTGGTTTGACCTGCGAGTGGTACAGATGGCTCCGTCTATCGCTGGTTTGACCTGCGAGTGGTACAGATGGCTCCGTCTATCGCTGGTTTGACCTGCGAGTGGTACAGATGGCTCCGTCTATCGCTGGTTTGACCTGCGAGTGGTACAGATGGCTCCGTCTATCGCTGGTTTGACCTGCGAGTGGTACAGATGGCTCCGTCTATCGCTGGTTTGACCTGCGAGTGGTACAGATGGCTCCGCCTATCGCTGGTTTGACCTGCGAGTGGTACAGATGGCTCCGCCTATCGCTGGTTTGACCTGCGAGTGGTACAGATGGCTCCGTCTATCGCTGGTTTGACCTGCGAGTGGTACAGATGGCTCCGTCTATCGCTGGTTTGACCTGCGAGTGGTACAGATGGCTCCGTCTATCGCTGGTTTGACCTGCGAGTGGTACAGATGGCTCCGTCTATCGCTGGTTTGACCTGCGAGTGGTACAGATGGCTCCGTCTATCGCTGGTTTGACCTGCGAGTGGTACAGATGGCTCCGTCTATCGCTGGTTTGACCTGCGAGTGGTACAGATGGCTCCGCCTATCGCTGGTTTGACCTGCGAGTGGTACAGATGGCTCCGTCTATCGCTGGTTTGACCTGCGAGTGGTACAGATGGCTCCGTCTATCGCTGGTTTGACCTGCGAGTGGTACAGATGGCTCCGTCTATCGCTGGTTTGACCTGCGAGTGGTACAGATGGCTCCGTCTATCGCTGGTTTGACCTGCGAGTGGTACAGATGGCTCCGTCTATCGCTGGTTTGACCTGCGAGTGGTACAGATGGCTCCGTCTATCGCTGGTTTGACCTGCGAGTGGTACAGATGGCTCCGTCTATCGCTGGTTTGACCTGCGAGTGGTACAGATGGCTCCGTCTATCGCTGGTTTGACCTGCGAGTGGTACAGATGGCTCCGTCTATCGCTGGTTTGACCTGCGAGTGGTACAGATGGCTCCGTCTATCGCTGGTTTGACCTGCGAGTGGTACAGATGGCTCCGTCTATCGCTGGTTTGACCTGCGAGTGGTACAGATGGCTCCGTCTATCGCTGGTTTGACCTGCGAGTGGTACAGATGGCTCCGTCTATCGCTGGTTTGACCTGCGAGTGGTACAGATGGCTCCGTCTATCGCTGGTTTGACCTGCGAGTGGTACAGATGGCTCCGCCTATCGCTGGTTTGACCTGCGAGTGGTACAGATGGCTCCGTCTATCGCTGGTTTGACCTGCGAGTGGTACAGATGGCTCCGCCTATCGCTGGTTTGACCTGCGAGTGGTACAGATGGCTCCGTCTATCGCTGGTTTGACCTGCGAGTGGTACAGATGGCTCCGTCTATCGCTGGTTTGACCTGCGAGTGGTACAGATGGCTCCGTCTATCGCTGGTTTGACCTGCGAGTGGTACAGATGGCTCCGTCTATCGCTGGTTTGACCTGCGAGTGGTACAGATGGCTCCGCCTATCGCTGGTTTGACCTGCGAGTGGTACAGATGGCTCCGCCTATCGCTGGTTTGACCTGCGAGTGGTACAGATGGCTCCGTCTATCGCTGGTTTGACCTGCGAGTGGTACAGATGGCTCCGTCTATCGCTGGTTTGACCTGCGAGTGGTACAGATGGCTCCGTCTATCGCTGGTTTGACCTGCGAGTGGTACAGATGGCTCCGTCTATCGCTGGTTTGACCTGCGAGTGGTACAGATGGCTCCGTCTATCGCTGGTTTGACCTGCGAGTGGTACAGATGGCTCCGTCTATCGCTGGTTTGACCTGCGAGTGGTACAGATGGCTCCGTCTATCGCTGGTTTGACCTGCGAGTGGTACAGATGGCTCCGTCTATCGCTGGTTTGACCTGCGAGTGGTACAGATGGCTCCGTCTATCGCTGGTTTGACCTGCGAGTGGTACAGATGGCTCCGTCTATCGCTGGTTTGACCTGCGAGTGGTACAGATGGCTCCGCCTATCGCTGGTTTGACCTGCGAGTGGTACAGATGGCTCCGTCTATCGCTGGTTTGACCTGCGAGTGGTACAGATGGCTCCGTCTATCGCTGGTTTGACCTGCGAGTGGTACAGATGGCTCCGTCTATCGCTGGTTTGACCTGCGAGTGGTACAGATGGCTCCGTCTATCGCTGGTTTGACCTGCGAGTGGTACAGATGGCTCCGTCTATCGCTGGTTTGACCTGCGAGTGGTACAGATGGCTCCGTCTATCGCTGGTTTGACCTGCGAGTGGTACAGATGGCTCCGTCTATCGCTGGTTTGACCTGCGAGTGGTACAGATGGCTCCGTCTATCGCTGGTTTGACCTGCGAGTGGTACAGATGGCTCCGTCTATCGCTGGTTTGACCTGCGAGTGGTACAGATGGCTCCGTCTATCGCTGGTTTGACCTGCGAGTGGTACAGATGGCTCCGTCTATCGCTGGTTTGACCTGCGAGTGGTACAGATGGCTCCGTCTATCGCTGGTTTGACCTGCGAGTGGTACAGATGGCTCCGTCTATCGCTGGTTTGACCTGCGAGTGGTACAGATGGCTCCGCCTATCGCTGGTTTGACCTGCGAGTGGTACAGATGGCTCCGCCTATCGCTGGTTTGACCTGCGAGTGGTACAGATGGCTCCGCCTATCGCTGGTTTGACCTGCGAGTGGTACAGATGGCTCCGTCTATCGCTGGTTTGACCTGCGAGTGGTACAGATGGCTCCGCCTATCGCTGGTTTGACCTGCGAGTGGTACAGATGGCTCCGTCTATCGCTGGTTTGACCTGCGAGTGGTACAGATGGCTCCGCCTATCGCTGGTTTGACCTGCGAGTGGTACAGATGGCTCCGTCTATCGCTGGTTTGACCTGCGAGTGGTACAGATGGCTCCGCCTATCGCTGGTTTGACCTGCGAGTGGTACAGATGGCTCCGTCTATCGCTGGTTTGACCTGCGAGTGGTACAGATGGCTCCGTCTATCGCTGGTTTGACCTGCGAGTGGTACAGATGGCTCCGTCTATCGCTGGTTTGACCTGCGAGTGGTACAGATGGCTCCGTCTATCGCTGGTTTGACCTGCGAGTGGTACAGATGGCTCCGCCTATCGCTGGTTTGACCTGCGAGTGGTACAGATGGCTCCGTCTATCGCTGGTTTGACCTGCGAGTGGTACAGATGGCTCCGTCTATCGCTGGTTTGACCTGCGAGTGGTACAGATGGCTCCGTCTATCGCTGGTTTGACCTGCGAGTGGTACAGATGGCTCCGTCTATCGCTGGTTTGACCTGCGAGTGGTACAGATGGCTCCGCCTATCGCTGGTTTGACCTGCGAGTGGTACAGATGGCTCCGTCTATCGCTGGTTTGACCTGCGAGTGGTACAGATGGCTCCGTCTATCGCTGGTTTGACCTGCGAGTGGTACAGATGGCTCCGTCTATCGCTGGTTTGACCTGCGAGTGGTACAGATGGCTCCGTCTATCGCTGGTTTGACCTGCGAGTGGTACAGATGGCTCCGTCTATCGCTGGTTTGACCTGCGAGTGGTACAGATGGCTCCGTCTATCGCTGGTTTGACCTGCGAGTGGTACAGATGGCTCCGTCTATCGCTGGTTTGACCTGCGAGTGGTACAGATGGCTCCGTCTATCGCTGGTTTGACCTGCGAGTGGTACAGATGGCTCCGTCTATCGCTGGTTTGACCTGCGAGTGGTACAGATGGCTCCGTCTATCGCTGGTTTGACCTGCGAGTGGTACAGATGGCTCCGTCTATCGCTGGTTTGACCTGCGAGTGGTACAGATGGCTCCGTCTATCGCTGGTTTGACCTGCGAGTGGTACAGATGGCTCCGTCTATCGCTGGTTTGACCTGCGAGTGGTACAGATGGCTCCGTCTATCGCTGGTTTGACCTGCGAGTGGTACAGATGGCTCCGTCTATCGCTGGTTTGACCTGCGAGTGGTACAGATGGCTCCGTCTATCGCTGGTTTGACCTGCGAGTGGTACAGATGGCTCCGTCTATCGCTGGTTTGACCTGCGAGTGGTACAGATGGCTCCGTCTATCGCTGGTTTGACCTGCGAGTGGTACAGATGGCTCCGTCTATCGCTGGTTTGACCTGCGAGTGGTACAGATGGCTCCGCCTATCGCTGGTTTGACCTGCGAGTGGTACAGATGGCTCCGTCTATCGCTGGTTTGACCTGCGAGTGGTACAGATGGCTCCGTCTATCGCTGGTTTGACCTGCGAGTGGTACAGATGGCTCCGTCTATCGCTGGTTTGACCTGCGAGTGGTACAGATGGCTCCGTCTATCGCTGGTTTGACCTGCGAGTGGTAGGTACAGATGGCTCTGCCTGCGCACCGTCCGTCGCAGACCGCCACTGTTATTGCTCACGACCCGCATGTCGGCGCCGCGTGACGTACCGCCTTATTCTCGACTCGCTCGTTCAGATTCTGAGTCGTGATGTCGAGTGTCGTCTGCTGTATACCCCAACAGCTGTTGGACACACGCGGACCTATGGGCTCTCTTGTTCGCTCATCAGTTTGTCCTGAATTTTTTTCCTTTGTCTTTGCGTAGGCATTGCCTGGCGAGGTAGCCATGATGTGAAGGATACGGAAGTAAATACATGTAATTTCTTGAGGACACTTTTTGTTTACTTGTGTTTAACACGTTGCTGCTTGTATCGTTTTCTTCCAAAGATTTTGCTCTGGTTTCTATCGTTTTTCTGCTTTTGTCTTAAGTCTGGCTATAATTTCTTGTTCCTCTGACCAGATATCATTGTCAACTAAATATTCCTTGTTTGATTACAAATGTAAATGTCGGAGTTTTCTTGGTACGGCTTTCCAGTGTCGTGGTTTGGCTTTCTGAGGTTCTGAATGTGTTATTGTGAAGGATCTGAATATCGTAGTTTATCTTTAAAGGGTTTTATAGCGTCCTGCTTTGACTTTTTATAATTGTGAGTCGTATTTTGGTTTTGTGGGGTTCCTCGTGTCGTAATTTGACCTTGTGGTGGTCTGAGTTTCGCAGTTTGGATCTGAGGGGCGCTATAAGGTTATAACCTTGTGAGACTGTTAATGACTTCGCTTCGTATGATCATGAGTGGCTTAACCTTGTGTAGTCCATTTAGTGAAATGCCTAGACTGGAGCGCTTCTGGACTGCCTACCCTTAGCTTGCTGGAATTCTAAATGTCTATTCTTTCAGTTCTGAGCAGTTCAGCCTATGAGTTTCAAGATGTCTTAAGTATGATTTTGAGAATCTAAATGGTCTTAAATCCTAATAGTGCTTTGTGAATTTGCATAACATGAAGTGAATCTATATGATTTGTTGTAAAGCTGAATAGCCTCATGGGAATTTAAATGTCCACGTAGGAGTTTATGGACGATCACATTTATCTGAATGCACATACATCTCTGAATGTCTTTGTGTGATTATGCATGAGTGTGTGACAGCGAATGACCGACCTTCCTGTGTGTGAATATATCTTGATGTCATTTTTTTCATTAGTATCTGATTCTGAATGGAATTCTCTTGTCTAGATGTTCTTTTGTGTGTCTGAAATCCCTCTGAGTGCCCTTGAAAGTGTCTCGTCTCTCATGCATCTTTTAGAATGCTTTGCATGTGTTTAAGGAACATCTTACGTGACTATGTGATCAATATGCTGTTGAGTGATTCCTTCGTGCCTCTGTTTGATTCAGATTTTCTTGTATGACTGATTTTTGTGTGTGAGTACAAGTTTGAAATCCATTTTCCTTGCTTGTGTAGTTCTTAGTCTCTGACACGCACCTCACCCTGCAAGTGCACAACACAACAGAGATGTTCACCGTTATATTCGGAACGAAGACCCGACAGTGTTACCTTTTGCGGTATAGGTTTTTTGTGCTTCTAAACCTCCATGAAAGTTGCTATTGTCAGTTCATTAAGGATCGTCTGTAGTCCAGGCACACACGCACGATGAAGATTCTCTCCTGTTTATAGAGGTAAAGGCAACCATGTTCTCAAGATGTAAGTGGCAGCAGCTTAACGTCTTGGGTGGATAAACCCCGTACATGGTGTTGCTAGTGGTTGTGGGCAGTGGTCGTGATGGTTGTGATTGTGGTTATGGGTAGTGGTTGTGATGGCGGTGGTCGTGGTTATGGTTAGTAGTTGTGATGGTGGTCTCTTGGTTATGGTTAGTGGTTGTAATGGTGTTGCTAGTGGTTATGGGTAGTGGTTGTGATGGTAGTGGTCGTGGTTATAGATAGTGGTTGTGATGGTAGTGGTCATGGTTATGGATAGTGGTTGTGATGGTAATGATCGTGGTTATGGGTCGTGGTTGTGATGGTGTTGCTCATTGTTATGGTTAGTGGTTGTGATGATGGTGGTCGTAATCGCCAGTTGTGGTGGTAATGACCAGCGGTGGTAGTTAGGGTTGTGGTGAGGGAGGCCTATATAGATATCCCATGACGTGTAATCATCCACTTCAGTTGTCTGGGTGTTGGGGCTGTCAGGTCGTCTCTGGGTGGTTGTGTGGTGTGAGGAGAACAGACTGTCGTGTGTGGCGAGGGTTTTGTGGTGGACGGAGTGAGGACCAGTGATAACAAGATGGTTATTTGGTGATTTTGTGGGATTATTCTGCTGGTTCCGGATGGGAGAAAGGGTTGTTAAGTTTCTGATGATTCGCCGTGGATTATGGTCAGTGAAAGGTAAAAGGTTGTTTGGCAGTTTGTGGGTGATTTTAGTTTACTGGCCTCCCATTTTCTTTGTCTTATGGGGTAGCTGTTTCCTGTGGCTGTGGTTGTGTGTACGCGGAGGGTCGACTTGCTCTACCATGAGTCGGGTGGATTACCTCAAGTGTTCTCGCAGTGAGAGAAAAAAAGATAGGTGGCTTCCTCGATCTTGTTATTCACCTGGGGACTTTGGGCAGCGAGTTGTGAGGAGCGAGTAGCGTGGATGTGAGGAGTGAGTAACAGGTGTGGAGAGCGAGTGATGTGGGTGTGAGGAGGGGAATATTATGGGTCTGGGGGGCGAGTATCATGGGTTTGAGGGGTGGGGGATGGGGAGCAATAGTATGGATGTGAGGAACGAGTATCGCAGGTGTGAGGGAGTGAGTATCGTGGGTGTGAGGGGGCAATAGCAAAGGTGTGAGGAGCATGGTAATGTGTGTGTGTGTGTGTGTGTGTGTGTGTGTGTGTGTGTGTGTGGGAGGGGGAGGGGTTACTGGGTGGAGTGCAGGGAGGCCTGGCCTTACCTGTGGGCTGCCAGGAGGGTGATTAGGAAGACTGTGCCGAGAGAAGATGGGAGACGGAGATAGCAGAGAGGGAGGCAAGACGGAAAAGAGGTGGGAGGAAGAGATGACTACGGGAAATAGAGGTGGCGGGGGGCGGGCAGGGGTGGTAGATAGAGAATAGTGGCTGGAGGGAGGGGAGGAGAAGAGGGTGGTGGAAGAGAGAGAGAGAGATTGGGGAAGGGTGAAGGTAAGTCGTCATGGAAGGAAAGGGGTTTGGGTAAGTAATGGTCGACAGGAGTGGGTGGGTGTCAGTGAAGGTAACGCATGAGAAGCAGTAGGAGTATGAGGGAGCTCTGGAACGGAGGAATGAGGCCTCCACCCTCCTTCCATAGTGAGTGATGACGTAATCTGCATTCTTTACGACCGTAGTGTCATCAGCAGACTTGGCACGTTGTATACCCCCTTCCCCTCCATTCCCTCCCCCGTATTGTAGTCTTGTTGTTGTCTGTTGTTTGTTGACTTGGCCTAAATTGGTGGTTGCTGTTGTTGACTTGGCCTAAACTTTCTTAAGTACTCTTAATGCAGGCCAAGTTTGCGTAGAAAACTGAATTTCCGCAAACAGAATTCTTAATTGTTTTCTTTTCCGTTTTTGCAACGAGTAGTCTTGTTTGCATCACAAGTACGACCGTGATGCAAACTACTGAACAATTGTTTGTAATTGTACTTTTATTACTTAATTTTATGTTGTCTGTACGCTTGAAAAGTGGTGAATTTCATCACAACACATATGCACTGAATGTTGACACTGCTGCATACTTTAATATCTATTAACGTCAAGTTTACATATATAAAAGTCTCGTGTAAGTTTCTTAGCAGATCATTCATACGTCAAGGGCGACGTGTGGAGTGTGAGTGTAAGCGATCGTTGAATCATCGTGAACACCTGAAGAAAGAGCTGAAGAATTTACTGTTGCTCTTGATGTTGAAGGTCTTGACACCTGACCATAACCCCATCCAACCATTCTTGCGTGTATTACCAGATGAGACCTTGAAACACTCCAGGTAAGCCATGAAGGTAAATCCTTCCATGATTTGCCACAAAGGAACATCACTGTGCGTGGCGGGCGACGTGAGGCCAGAGGAGATGTAGCAGACGACACTTTGCAATATATGGGATTCATCCCAACAGAGATATATGTAGTGAGGTATTGAGAGCTTGTTATCTGCAGGTGTTGACTTAATGTGGTATGTTGCTGTGGCGTGGACGGGCATGGTGTGGTTCTAGAGAGGACATGGAGAGTCCTGGAGCGGGCGTGGGGTGGATTTGGAGCGGGCGTGGGATGAAGTTGCCGTGCAGTGAGTGGGTATGGAACGCGCGTAGGTTGGCGTGGAGTGGGTGTAGAGTGGGCATGGAGTGGGCACCAGGTGGGCATGTGGCTAGTGATGGTTCTGGACCTGGTGTGTGATGGGCATGGAACAGGCATGGATGGCGTGGAACGAGCGTGGGCTAGATATTATACGGATGTGGGGTAGGCATGAAGCAGGCGCGGGTTAGGTACGAAGTGGGCTTTGGCTGGGCCTGGAGTGGGCATGGGCTAGGCCTGGAGTGGGCGTGGGCTGGGCCTGGAGTGGGCGTGGGCTGGGCCTGGAGTGGGCGTGGGCTGGGCCTGGAGTGGGCATGGGCTGGGCCTGGAGTGGGCGTGGGCTGGGCCTGGAGTGGGCATGGGCGGCGTGCAGAGGCATACCTGAGGTTGTTGTCGTTGGTGTGGCGGTGATGCGTCCTTCACCCGTCCTCAGAACTGACTCACCTCCGCCCTATATGGCACCAGGCTCCCTCCACCGTCTGCAACTCATCCACACATGTGTATCGCCACACCAAACCTAAATTACGACACTTGCCTCGCCTGTGGCATCACCTTAACCATCTAAGACCTCTCCACTATCTCTCAGTCTTACCTGCATGGTCCATGTCGCCATGTGCATTGTTTTTCGCGTCACCTGCATCGTGTGACTCACCCACCTGTCTGTGGCGCCAGCCGCGCCCTGTGGCTCTTCCTGCACCCGCTGTCACTCGTCCATCTTCCACCCCGACGCTCCGCGTGTCATCGTGACACCACCTGGACTCTGTAGCATCTCTCGTGCCCTTGCTCAGCCAGTGGCATTATATGCAACTTTGCAACTTCCATCAGAAACGCCGAAATTCATGTACACTCTCTCTCCTTGCAACTTGCAAGACACATTAAGTGTCATAAAGCCATGTTATGACAGCAGGCCTGAGGGACCGTAACCATTTATGTTCTGCTGTGATTTTATCGGTGTCATCTGGATGGCGTGGGCCTGTGTGTATAGTCTTCATTTGTACCATTCAACAGGACAAGAGTGGGTTGACCCCCTGAAGACCGACCCACGAGACAGGGCAAGGACAGAGGTCAGGCCTCCCAGTAAGATCCGGGTGAACAAAGAGAAGCAGGACTGTACCCAACAGCTTGAGTCTGTAGCACTCTGGTGGCAGGGCGACAACAGTGCACCACAGGCGCCATATTAGTGTTACGGCAACTTATTGGGTGTACAAAGGCACCGTATGGGACGTATTAGTGCCAGAACAACTTCATCGACGGTGTAAAGATGCGTTGTGGGACAGATTTATGTGGTGGTGGTGAGTGCTGCCGGGGATTTGTGAGGTTGGGATGGAGAGATAGTGGCGCAGATACTGAAGCAAGGTGTAAGTCGGAGCATTACGGAGTGGCTGTAGCGAACACTGTATATAGGGAATGTGAGCAGTGCAGCAGTGTTGTAGGGTGTGCTAGAAACAGTTTATGGGACATATATTCTTCGATGGGCCATTTTTTTTTTTTTATCATTTTATGGTAGCCGAGACGGCACGGGCAACTGAATGCCCTAATCATGGCTTTATTATACGCTATGTACATATATATATCCCAGCCTCAACCAGGTACCTCCCTAGTGGCAGGATGAACTGACGGGTTGGCTGTAGGCTGATTGCCGCGATCACGACTCGAACCCGGGATGGCTCGTGTGTGAACTTATACTTGGCAACGCTAACCTCTACACTATAGGGCATATTAGATAAAATCTCAAGTTCTATAGTGACTAAACCTTGACAAGCTGCTGTGTTATGACTCACATTTGTGTTCTGAGATATTGCTTTGTTACTGTATCATGTTCAGCATCACTGTCACCAACGGCCTGTTGTAATGTTAAACCCTCATGGCTGGTTTAGTTTTAAAGTGTGTCCTCCCCATTTTAACGTATCGGGTAATGTAAGGCCCCAGATCCAGCTATGGGTGTAGAAGACCTCCGAAACCACTTACGGTATACGTAAGGCAAGATGTAGCGGTCGTAAGATTGTCAAGGGGAATCTAAAGAGGTTTCTCTCGTGTGTGTAGATTCATAATGTGGAAATGTCGAAAACGTCAGGTTTAGGTTAGGTGGTGTTCGTAAGAGCATGTGTTGGGTCGATGGTGTGGTCCGGTCTCCTCAACAATCTCTTCCAAGATCTGAGATACGAATCAAAACGCCTCTGCTCCCAGGATACGTCGGTAGCCTATGATGACGCCTCCCCAGCGCCAGCATCCTGTTATATCAGTCTTGATCATCGGTTCCCTTCCAGATGATCCAAAACTTAGTTAGCCTGAGTGTGGTTTGTGTCGTGAGGATTATATGAAGGACCTTTGCTTCACTGTACAGGGGAGGAGGAGGAGGAGGAGTTATAGACAGAACATAGATGGTATAAAGTGATAACTTCTAGCTGCTGCTGCTGCCTGTGGGGAAGTGACTCCCACACTAGCGATCAGTACAGAGGGAACAGCTGTCTCACCGTGGGCGCAGAGGAACACTTTGCTCACACCCTATGTGCAGGGGGACCAGCTGGCTCATACTATGGTTATAGGAGGACCAGCTGAGCCACAAAGTGTGTCCAGGAGAACAACTAGAACATCTACGTAGAACCAGTGAACTACGGAACTACTTGTCAAGTTAGAAGAAAAAAAAAAACTTGGTGTAAACGTGGCGTTTGGCATAACAACATCCTGGGGTTAATGACTCTTGTTACATCCAAATACGTCTTGTCTTACGTCGAGAACACACTGACCCTCCCAGACTCCAGCTCTTGTAAGCCACATACGTACACATACACACATTACGTACACCTTCCTGGTGTAAACCTGTGAAGGTATCACGCGCCTGTTCTCCACAAATGGGAAACTCGTCAAAATTTATAGTGTGTGGCCAATTACCTTCTGTGGCGGCGGTGTTTCCGTGTAATTCAGGCCGTCATTTGGCTTCCTGTACACCGGTCAGGCCACTTGCTATTCCCCACACACCCTCCTCACACCCAGAACCTGATGGCAGATTCCTGCTAATACTCTTCTAATAATAGTTCCATTTACAAAGGCAATTTAATACAAAATGTAATGGAATCATTCTGCTGAAAAAGGAGCTTCGATTACAACATTACCATATTATAGTAATTAACCAGAAACTTAAGAATGAGGACTTGACATTATTGTGTTCATAAAGGATTGATATAGGTTTTATTCCTGAGTTAACAAGTAGTCTTGGTGCTTTACCAGGTTTCTATTGGGGTAATTAAAGTACACAGATGAACCAGGTCTTTGTGGACTGGATATATATTTACGATTCATTTTTAGACCAAAGTGAGGTTGTTGTTGAGCTGTAGTCCCGCCAGCCCGACGGGTGTGTGGGTGATCAGAGGTAACCCCTTCAGTGTTAGAGGTATTAACAGTGCTGGACGATAGGTCGACCGGCCTGGAAAATTAAGTTGAAGTTTATACCATTAGCTTGACCATAAGCGGTCATGTTATGAGAATATCACAACACATCTTTTGTTATGAAAGTGTTATTGTACTGAGCGGTGCTGACGTCATGATTTTAGTATGTAAACAAGCGAGGAAGGTTGTTGTTTCTCCGGTTCATCAGTCACTACATCATCACTGGATACCAGAATCAACCTCGAGGATGCACTCCACTTAGTGGCAAGGAAATGAATACTTTTCTTTGGAGCGAAAAGGTCCTTGACGAGGCTATAATCCTTTCCCTCCACTGACAATGACAACGGAGGACAGTTCTACACTCGTGGCGCCTCATCTTGTGAGCTTTCCTTACCATCATACAACATCAGAAACCTCTGCGTTCTGTGTGTTCTCACGATATCATCACACGCGTCACTATATCCATTTTGATGTACAGAAAATGAGATACTTTGTGCGTCACTTTGTGTGCCATTAATCAGCAGTTGTTGTTGTGTTTGAGGATGTAAACCTTACATCGTCATCTGCCTGGCCGCCTCAGCCATGCCACTTGGTAAGTGCAACTCGCCCCACCATGTCTGCGGTACGACGTACGGTACGTGTTGTACCGCAGACCCTGCCTTGCGCGTGTGTATGTGGTGCTCTGTGGTACGTGTGAACGCTTACCCACGTCCTTGTGTCGGTGGACGTGGTAAGAGGTAGGGAGCTTACGATGTGTGGACGTGGACGTGTGGAAGTGTGTGGGAGGATATGGGTGGAAGGGGAGTTGGAGAAGGTAGAACAAACACACACACACACACACACACACAAGCAGGCAGCCAGAGTCGTAATTAAGGATGGCAACCACTCTGATTCATGGAAAAGAGAACAGAAAGTGAAGAACAAAGAAGCAGTTAGCCCGGCTGAGGAGGGAGTTAAGGTCATTAAGATTGGAGTCATTAAGGAAGGAAGGTACGGAACAGGACAACAAGGAAGCTATGCTCGAGAAGCACAGGCACAAGCACAGAGGAGAGCAGCCACCCGTCCTCTCCCTCCTTCCACCACAGTCCTTCGCTCTCGCTCCCTCCCTCCCCACATCACGGTCCTGGTCCTCCCTTTGTGTTGATAACAGCACCAGTTCCTCGTGTGGAATCGTGGTTGTGGTGGCGGCCTCCTCGCAGTGCAGCCGGGAACGCCAGAGGATATGAGACAGCAGCTTGCCAGAGAAAGGTAACAGCAACATACTCATCCTGTCAAGCGAAAGAAAAGAATAATACAACCCCGTCCACAACCATCTCGAAAAATAAATTATTCACAAAATTATCGTGAAAAAAAGGGTTTAATGGCGTTCGTGTATAATTTTATGGACGTCCACCTTCGTGGTGGTGGGGGAGAGCAGCCCATGCCAGACACATGAATCTGCCGGGACAGAGGCTGATAGTCAGTCCATTCCACTAGCGTCAGCGTGCAGGGACAGCCTGGCATGCCAATCCCGCCACAAGTTAGTGGCAACATTTAAGAGGAAGATTTACAAAGACCCGAGAAAGTGAACTTGATGAGGTAGGCTTTGGTGTTAATGTGGGCTTGTGGGGTGTGTGGAGTGTTAAGCCGGGTGGAGCTGACGTTTTAAAAGGACCAACATTTGCATATGTACTTTACAGTGCAAACTTGCATAAATATTTGGAGTGGATGCGATGTTTCACTTTTAGGTACATCCCGAGCGGCAGGTGTAACACGTTGTTGAACCCTGCAGCTGCGCTTTACTGATTGGTCTGGCGTAGGGTAGTCCAGTGTGAGGGAGGGTGGGAGGGTAGGGGAGGGGAAAGAGTAAAGGGGTTAGTGGAAGTCTAGGGGAAGGTAAGTGGTAAAGGAGGTTCCTAGGATAAAGAGGAGGAAGGGGAAGTGTTGTCGTGACTGTAGAGCAGTAATGGAAGACAGCAACACTTGAAGTGACTCATTTACTGCCTGGATAATGTCAGATGAACCCGCGAGATGAGCGAACTCACACATAGCGGACACTGCAGGCGCGCCACACTGACTTTTGCCCCTTCAAGCACCTCTCCACTCCCGTCCACTCTTCCATTTTCTCCTCCTGTTGCATCTTGCCCAAACGGTCTTTGTTAATTTCGTTTTCTATTTACTGTATCCTCCGCCTCTCCCTCACTGTGTACCGCTGTAGCTGTCATCACTCGAGTGGTACCTCTTACCACCCGTCACTGGTACCTCTCCTTCCCGTAGACTCCACACTTTCCTATCTTTTTTTTTTCTCTCTTCTGTAAGTAATGTTTACGTTTGCTGCACCATGACCTCTGCGTTTGTTTACACTGTATTCTTGTTTGTGCATTTATTAGTGTGGCTCACATCCTCGTGGAGTCTTCGGAGGGAGGGTCTTCACCCCAACAGCCAGGGCTGGGGCCAAGGTGCTGATCCGAGTCGGCCCAAGCTCTTGAAAGCTGCAGTCCACAGGCCCACATAGCCCCCACAGCCTAGTTGGTCTGGTTCACTTTGTTGTTAGTTGTCCAATGCGTTTTTGAACTTCTCTACCGTGCAACCCATGATGTTTCTGGTGGTAGATGGTTGAGACTGTCCCTCGTGAAGATGAGAATCGTAAGGTGAGGAGTTCCAGATGTACAGACGAAGGCATGGCTGGAGGAGGTGTAGTTACCGCCGTCACTATGGAGTTATGTAGAGTGGTAACCCTGCAAGGTACACACGAGCAAAAATGAGGTAGAATTACCGTCGTCTCGCTGGACTGTCCGGCCAGCTAATAATGTAAACACAAGGTACGCGTGGTGGTGATAGTGGAATGGATGACGTCAGAAGGAGCCGAGCGACCAGCAGGTAATGTAAACAAAAGGATCGCCTGAGTGGTGTGGCACAGGAGTGATGACGTATTGAGATACGCTACCATCAGCTGGGACTGTATAAAGGAGCCAGTCATAGCCACGACATCACCTCCTCCTGCAGTAGCGGCTGTGGTACCCTGAGGAGGTACTGAGGGTGTGGTAAGGACGCATGCCTCACCAGCTTAGTTCATTGTAACATAGCTTTTGGGGTTTTTGCACAGGAGGCGTGAGGTTGTGGGGCAGAACGGAACCATGGCTGGGAGATATTCATAGTATGTTCTGTTGAGCTTATTAAGACTTGCTGAAAAGATTAGTTCATACATACGAGCGGCCTCGCGTTGGTACATGTGTACGAGCTGAAGGGCGAAGGTCGCCCATGGGTTTATGCGAGCTGAGTAGCGAAGATGAATCCTGCCGGGGTCTGCGTGCGAGCTTGGAAGTGAGGGAGACTCCTGCTGGAGGATGTGTGCGAGCTAGGTGGCGAGGAACACCCTGCCGGGGGATGAGTGCGAACTGGGCGGCGCAAAGGAGCTCCTGTAGGTGGTGGTGCGCTAGCTAGGTGCGAGAGGTCTCCTCCCGGAGAGGGAGTTCGTACGAACTAGGCGGCGGGAGGGTCCCCGTCAGTGTGGCGTGCCAGGTAGGTGCGAGAGGCCTCCTGCCGGAGGGTGAGTGCGAGCATGTCCAGTCCGGTGTTTATTTTTATAAAGTCACCTTGTCAAGGTCTGGGTTACCTGACGTGTCCTTCACTGCAGCTGTTAAGACCTTTTGTCTGATGACCAGACCTGCTTTATATGGCCTTCTCTCTGTCAGTGTTGTCTTCCCGGTGAGGCCCAGCATGTGTATGTGTGTGTGTATGTGTGTGTGTGTGTGTGTGTGTGTGTGTGTCTGATGTTTATTTCAGTGTTGTTTGTGACAGACGAGGTTACTTGATAGTTTCTAAATCTTAACATGATTTCTCTCCGTTACCTAACGTTCTCAGAGTAGCAGGTCCCACTTGTATTTAGTGTCCTTTGTGTTACCTGGATTTTTTTAGTGTTACCTGGCGCTCTTCTGAGTTATCTACGTTCATTTAGTTATCTAAAGTTCTTTTGGAGTTATTATGTTCATTTGGAGTTATATAGTGTTCTTTTGGTGTTATTTGGCGTTCTTTTGGTGTTTCCTGGCGTTTTGTCACAACCTGTAGTTAGTTAACTGATACCCTGTGCATACCTGAAGTTTCAGGCGGTCT
The DNA here is from genome assembly GCF_036320965.1 of Panulirus ornatus. Taxonomy (NCBI): domain Eukaryota; kingdom Metazoa; phylum Arthropoda; class Malacostraca; order Decapoda; family Palinuridae; genus Panulirus; species Panulirus ornatus. The sequence goes on from NC_092240.1 coordinate 2,299,955, forward strand.
TGTACCCCCGCAGCCCGGGCTGGGCACAGGCTTCAGGGTTGGCAGGAACTCTTAATCACCTGGCTCGATACCCGCGTGACGAGGCTTCCATGTCCTCTAACCAAACGTTTGCTCTCCTTATCTCAGGGTTCCCTGACTTGCCTTACGATGTGTTTACCTCTGCTGGCGGGGTGGCTCAGCCAGGCTGTGTGGTATGCATGAGGCATGCAGCGTTTTGCATATCAACGTAGTGGAGCGACCAGCATCTGCTACACGTTCATACCTTCTCCATATTAAGCTACATTTTGAACGTGTGAATTCCATCCAGAATCCAGCCACTTGAGGACGGCGGTACGACCTTCGAGCACGACTGTACGACTTATGAGTATGACGTCCTCGTTCTTATAACCTGACACTCGAACTTCATGTTAGAATTGACGGCATTGGGTCTAAGGATCATAACGTCGTAGTCATGAGTCGTATTCAAGAATCGTACCGTCGTGCTGAAGGTTCGTGCCATCGTGCTCATGATTCGTATGCAAGGATCGTACCATCGTGCTGGAGGCTCGTACCACCGTGATCAAGGGGTTATCGCCCGTGTGGCTTTCTTCTCCCTTCGGAAGTTCGTATTTTCACCACAGGATGCGACTGAGAGACATTGTAAACACTGCGGACGTTCACCGATCTAATGGAACTCACGCCAGTGGAATAGGAAGGAGCGCTTGTGACTGTGTCTGTGGCACAGCGTGTGTGTATGTGCTGACGGGAATTTAATGTGAAGAACGAGTCTGGTTATGGGATGACTGTCGTCCCTCTGAAGCTGCTAAGAATTTCTTACTTCTGTCGAATTTACTGTCGGTCTTCGAGGTGTTATTTCTTCCTACTCCCCCAGCCCCTGCCATGGCCTTCTGGAGGGTCTCTGCTCCCGGGGCGAGGTGAAAATGGAGGTACAGTGGAGAGCAGAGTGTTCTTAAGTGGTTACTTTTACCTCGCTTATCGAAGGCCAGATAACAAATACTTTCTGAATGCGCGGCAGACCCGCTGTGGTCCACGCGCAGGACACTAAAATATTAGGGTATAGATGTGACTGGTTGGTCGGGAGAGCTGCAGGGGTCCTATAGGTTAGAAGGACTGCCAGGGCCTTATAGGTGTGACCTATTGGTCGCTAGGACTGATAAAGCCTTATAGGTGTTGCTGTCTGGAGGGTAGGGCTACCAAGGTCTTATATATATGTGATCGTCTGCTCGATGGAGCAGCAAGGGTCTTAAATTAGTGATCTGTTTGTTCGATAGGACTAGCAGGGTCTTGACCGTGTGATTGGCTTGTCGGTAAAGCTGCTTATGCCTTATGAGTGTGGCTGGTGGTCATTAAGACTGCCAAGGCCTTTCGGGCATGACATGCTCGGTTACTTAGATGTAGTTTGGTTGATTGTTAGGGTTGTTGGTGCCGTGCTGTTTGGTAACTAGCCAGTACCTGCTGCAGGGGGGCCGTAAAGGTTGCGATAGTTAGTTGCTAGTGATACCAGCACCTGTGAGGTGTTGGTGATTTGGTGTTTTGAATTTTGCCAACAAACAGTAAATATGATTTGCATTTCTACCCGTCTCTGGTACACGGGAGTGCAAAAAGAGGAGCTACAGTGCACAAAAGGTCAGAGGAGGACTGGACCACAGGGACTGAATTATATAACAAGTACCATGGTAAGGCCTGTGCTCTCTGGGGTCGCTGGTTGTCCAGTAAGGACACCAAAGCCTAACAGATTTGACTGATTGGCACATAGTCCTGTCAGGCACTTCGAAGTATAGGGAAGTCTCTCAGTAGACTTGACATTTATCTGTGGCTGCGATGGCTAGGAAGCCTCAAGAATGTTCTAAGATTATGGTCGAGTTCTTCCTCCGGTGCAGAGTAATCGAAGCGTCCAGAATGAAGGTTGTGATCCACACCTGCAGACTTTTAAGGCTTATAAGAACTACTCCATTTTTTTTTTTTTTATGTTTATGCAGATGAATTAATTCATCTTCTTAGCACAGTATGTTCTTGTTATTTTCTTTGAAACCCTTCAAAAAGTCGCTCAAACATACCAAACAAAAGGTCGCAAACCATAAAAACAAACAATAAAAACGGATTTGAAATGCTAGTAATGCCTTTCCCTAAATGCAGACACGAGACTCTAGTATCGTAACTGACCCCGAACTTCCACAGACTTTAGTTTCGCTTTACGACGTTCGCGGGCTCTTTAAATACGACACACTGAATACACACATGGAATGGTAGATGAGACTTGGTGCCACCAATTCAACTCGGCCCAGGTAGGGAGGGGCGCATGAGATGTACCCAAATCAGGCCTATACAGTATTTTGCTATTAGGCAGAGAGGTAGTTATTGTGGTGTGTGTGGCGGGCCCATAACCTCCCCGGGATACCGCCGCCCGCACCACAATGTTTCACAGTTGTATAAGAAAAGAAAGAGTGCGCCACGACCGGCTCTCTCCGCCTTATACGGGCGATCTCCTGTGGACGATCCCCTCCCCCACCAGTACTGCTGCACGCGGCTGCTATGTGCTGCCCCACCGCAACTGCTATGCACCGCTGCACTGCCCGACTGTGGCTGCCATGCACCGCTGCACTGCCCGGCCATAGCTTTAATGCACTGCTGGTATGACCGTGGAACATTCCAGCTTCGCATCGGAAGGAATGAAGTCGCTTAGCGTGTACAAGACGGAAATATGTGGTCGTAATGCCGGAGAGATGCATCAACGATCTAAGAATCAGAAAGAGAATAGGTTCTGAGACTGTTCCCTGAGCACTCCACCTGTTACGTCTGACTGAAACTCGACCGTTGTTCACTTCTTAACAACATCAGGTGACGTCGCGTGTCTTAAGCTTATTGTGGGTTGCTGAGGTATCATGGGTGCCGGGGTTTACATGGGAAGTAGTTCTCTTATATACAAGGCTACTGGTGGGGCTAGGGTTCTTGTGGGTAGTCATAGGAACCACGTAGAGCACAGAGTACCATGGGCGTGTACCAGGTTAACAGAGGTGCTGCAGGTGGCCACGGGTGACTGGCTCTTGTGATAGCAGTGGTAGCGATGGGCGGGCGGCAGGGTGGAGTGGAGGATGGGCGTGGGGGCGTTAGATAGTGGGGGAAGAAGGTCATCTGGGTGGTAGGGAGCTGGGGAAGGCAAGGGTGACCCGGTAATTGGTGACTGTCTTGGGTAATGCAGTAATCTTAGAAGGTCTACCCTGCCACGGCGGCCGCGTCCACTGCTGCCTTACAACATTACTGATCATAGATTATATATTTTCCTCCACATTTTGCATCTTTAAGAATGTTTACGTAATATTGCATTTTTTCCCCGTACGTCAACACCTCATAGATACGCATTTCTAAGTTTATTTTTTCACGTAAAACGTGATAATATTAGCGAGTGAGTGTGTGTGTGCTGGGTGCCAGGCGGGACACAGAGAGCCATTGAGCGGCAGGCTGTCCCACTGAGCTGCCCTCACTGACCCTTCCCTCCACAGGATGATCACGGTTACTGCGGCTTATATACGATCACTGAAACTCTGAAAACAGTTCTCATCCAATGATGTGCATTACGTTTGGATATATTATGTTTATTTACTTTATTTTATGTTTGAATTAGAAAATTTATCTTTGGTTTGCACGTTCTGTTTACTCTCTTTCTTACAAAATCTCCGACAAATTTGCATGAGAATTGGAGAATTAGATTAGCTTAAGATGTATAAGTTGATACCTCGGGAAGAATTTCATACTACATATATTCGGCCGCTGATACTCATCCTGGGAGAGATAAATGAAGTGTCGGTCAGATGAAGGTTCGTCTGGAGCTGCCATGGTATTCCGACGGGTCCTCCTCCCTATTTGGAGCCAAAGGAATGTTGGCCATCGCTCCTCCTGTGAATTCGCATCGTGTCACTGGTTCCGTATAGACACACATTCTGGTTTGGCTTGTGTGGAAGGACTGCCTCAGCAGGGAAATCCGAGAAGACTGGTTAAGGGAAGTCGTGGATGGCCAAGGATGGCTGGAACAGCGTCCAGGAGGACGGTAGGCGGGCAAGGTATGGTGATGGTGTGGCACTTCTGGCGAGGAAGAAGGATTGTAGGAAATCAGAGACGACCTCCTCAACATGTTATGGCTGTGACGTACGTCTGAACGGGTGACAGTTCCCGGCTGATGAAGCCTCATCAGCTGTGACGGCTGCGTCACACTGGGGAACAGATAAGGCTACGGACTGCTGCGTCACACTGGGGAACAGATAGAGGTGGGGGCAGTGGTCATGCTAGTGTGGTTGTCATCCCTGGTCTGACCACTAGTGCTGATGACAGTGGTACTGGTACTTGTTGCAGTGGTGGTCATGTTGGTACTGGTGCAGGTACTGGTCCTTGACGCTGGAGCTTGGTGCTTCTCTCACTGTTTCTGGAGTATGTCATAATCTAAGGGACCCAGGAGGCCGCCTTGCTGTCACACACAAGTATATAGTGCCGTGCCAGACACTGGCCAGATGATTGCACCGTAGATTAATTTTATGGACCTAGAATCACTTGAGAAGTATTTCAATGGAGTTTAGTTACAGTTTCTGGGATTGATTTTCATAGTTTAGACTATATGGGAAGGTCTGTATTTATGGGTATATATGCATAGTGGGTGGGTTGTTTGATCTGTATGGATAGTGGGATGTTTGGTATGTATGGGTAGTGGATGGAGTGTTTGGTCTGCATTGGTGGTAGATGGAATGGTAGTTATGTATGGGTAGTGAGTGGAGTGGTTATTATACAGGGATAGTGGGTGTAGTGGTCGGTATGTATGGGTAGTGGCTGGTGTGGTTGGTCATGTGGCTAGTGCCCTGGCCTAGAGTGAGACGTGGACCGTGCTAGCCTCGTTCTGCCGGCCTACCTGGATATACGTCACGGTTGGTTAACATGCAGCTTCTTACTGGATCCTGCTGGTGTAGGTGAGATGCCGCCGCCGCCGCCGCCTCGCTCCGCAGGGCAACCAAGTCGGGCGGTTCTTGAGTTACGGAGCCTCTCGCCGTCCACTGCTGCTGGTGTTCACTCATGCTATGCCGTGTGGGCGAGTGACTGGTTCTCCTGGCTATAAATCCCAGGGCGGCACACCTTGCTGCTCTCGTTGCAGTCGTTACAGCAGAATCGAGGGAAGCAGAGCCTCCACGAAGACGATGTTTGACGATGGTCCATGATGTGTGTGTGTGTGTGCTCGCGCGTCGTAAGTACACACACACACACACACACACACACACACACATGTGTCCTGGAGTGACATGGAGGGGAGATGATGGGGGTTTGTTTACACTGTGATGGTCGGCGCCCTGGGTACTGTGTTGGTGAGGTGGCCGTCGTCACCAGCAGCCGGGTCTGTGTTGTCCTTACTGTTGCTGCTACGTGGATCATGATGCTACTGCTGCTACTACTACTACTGCTACTGCTACTGCTACTGCTGCTACTACTGCTGCTACTGCTGTTGGTACTCTACATTAATGATGGTGGCACTTGTACTACTCTAATGATGGTACTGATGCCACTATTCTACAATAATGATGGTGGCACTGCTACCACTACTGTTCCCACCAGTGTTACCACTGCTCTACGGTAATAATGTTGGCACTGCTGCTCCTGCTGACATTCTCTTTTTATTTTTCTTTTCTGTTTCTGTTTTTTTGTTAACGTTGAGACCCTATGCTGCTCGCACTGTTTTTGTTATTACCGTTGAAGTATTTTCGTTGTTTGTTTTACTTTGTTGCATTGTTACCGTTGCTCTTATTACAGTTAGTGTTCCTGTTGATCTTGCTGGTCTGTTACACTTCCTGTTGCCGCCGTTGATATTCTGATGATTCCTCTGTTGTCGCTGTTGATACTTTTACTGTTGTCATCCCTAAACTTTGCCCCTGGTGTTGCTATGCTGTTCCTACTGTTTCTAACTTCTCTGTTATTTCTGCTCAGTTGACGTTGTGCTGGTGATCCTGCACTCGGTATTCAGTTACAACTGTTGTTGTTGTTACACTTGTGTTTTTCTATAATCTTGTATACAAATGAGATGTTGATGAAGATTTAATCCTGAATTCCTGGACGAAGAGACGAATAGCGATGGCTCTGTTGACTGCTTTTCTACTTCTGTTGATATATGTGTTGCTGCCGTTCCTGTTTATCGCTGTTATTGGTTCTGTTGTCACTGTTGCCGCGGGTGTCGTGCTGCTGGAGATACTGTTGTGGTGTTCAGTGTGAAGCTTTGTGGTAATGATGGTGGTAGTGACTGTGGTCGAGATGATGGTGAGGGGTAGTGGTTGTCATTATGGTAGTGGCCTGTGTGGTTGTGGGTGGGTGTTGGTGGTGATGGTGGTTGTGGATGGGTGTTGGTGGTGATGGTGGTTGTGGGTGGGTGTTGGTGGTGATGGTGGTTGTGGGTGGGTGTTGGTGGTGATGGTGGTTGTGGGTGGGTGTTGGTGGTGATGGTGGTTGTGGGTGGGTGATGGTGGTTGTGGATGGGTGGTGATGGTGATGGTGGTTGTGGGTGGGTGTTGGTGGTGATGGTGGTTGTGGGTGGGTGTTGGTGGTGATGGTGGTTGTGGATGGGTGTTGGTGGTGATGGTGGTTGTGGATGGGTGTTGGTGGTGATGGTGGTTGTGGATGGGTGTTGGTGGTGATGGTGGTTGTGGGTGGGTGTTGGTGGTGATGGTGGTGTGGTGGTGATGGTGGTTGTGGGAGTCGGTGTGGTGGTGATGGTGGTTGTGGGTGGGTGTTGGTGGTGATGGTGGTTGTGGATGGATGTTGGTGGTGATGGTGGTTGTGGGTGGGTGTTGGTGGTGATGGTGGTTGTGGGTGGGTGTTGGTGGTGATGGTGGTTGTGGGTGGGTGTTGGTGGTGATGGTGGTTGTGGGTGGGTGTTGGTGGTGATGGTGGTTGTGGGAGTCGGTGTGGTGGTGATGGTGGTTGTGGGTGGGTGTTGGTGGTGATGGTGGTTGTGGATGGATGTTGGTGGTGATGGTGGTTGTGGGTGGGTGTTGGTGGTGATGGTGGTTGTGGATGGGTGTTGGTGGTGATGGTGGTTGTGGATGGGTGTTGGTGGTGATGGTGGTTATGGATGGGTGTTGGTGTTGGTTGTGGATGGGTGTTGGTGGTGATGGTGGTTGTGGGTGGGTGTTGGTGGTGATGGTGGTTGTGGGTGGGTGTTGGTGGTGATGGTGGTTGTGGATGGATGTTGGTGGTGATGGTGGTTGTGGGTGGGTGTTGGTGGTGATGGTGGTTGTGGGTGGGTGTTGGTGGTGATGGTGGTTGTGGATGGGTGTTGGTGGTGATGGTGGTTGTGGATGGGTGTTGGTGGTGATGGTGGTTGTGGATGGGTGTTGGTGTTGGTTGTGGATGGGTGTTGGTGGTGATGGTGGTTGTGGGTGGGTGTTGGTGGTGATGGTGGTTGTGGGTGGGTGTTGGTGGTGATGGTGGTTGTGGGTGGGTGTTGGTGGTGATGGTGGTGATGGTGGTTGTGGGTGGGTGATGGTGGTCGCTGTGGTTCAGGTGGCGGGAGTCGGTGTGGTGGTGATGGTGGGTGTTTGTGGTCTGCTGGAGTCGACCATAACATCTGTACCGCCACAAACCCACAATTAATTAATTTAATATTTCCGGTTTGTCTTGTACACCCACACCTCCCCGCCTCCTCCTCTCGCCCCCACCTTCCACCCAATCCCACTTACTGCCTCCCCCCTTCCCATGCACACCCCACGTGCCCTCCCTCCACCCCTCCCGTGCACACCCCACTTCCCCCCCCCACCTGCACCCACCCTCTCATCATCTCCCTCACACTGCCATGTTCCTCATCTGACTCCAGGTAGACTGGTACTAAATCTATCTTCCCGTTTTCTGTGGACTTGCGCTCCATTTTCTCTAGTTATGCTGCTGGTGACACCGTAACTGGTGTGGGTGTTGCCAGACCTGCTTGTGACCCGCCTGACCCTCATCACTGCATAAGAGTCCCCCCGAAGTATGGCTGGCGTCAGTAATGTTTTAGCAGAAACATTAAACTTCGCTTTCCATAATTAATTCCCATTTTCGAAACTCCCTCTTACGATACCATCATGAAACAAATGGATGAATTTTAATCTGGTTCTGTGGTTCATGAAGCATTTTGTTCATGTTAAATGTGGTGTACCCAACTCTGGGTGGGAGGAGTGTGCGTGCGTCTGCCTGAACAATGACTCACAGAAAACGGATCAGGGTGGGGAAACCCACCACAGGCGGGGTAATTACTGCTTACATGTGGACCTGCAGCTGTGGTGCTGGGGCTGTGTTGGTGGCCCCAGCCAGGGCCGATGGTGATGCAGACGTTCCTCCAAGTTGCGGTCATGGTGCAGACGTGCCTCCAAGGGGCGGTCACGATGCAGACGTGTCTCCAAGGGGCGGTCATGGTGCAGACGTTCCTCCAAGTGGCGGTCATGGCGCGGACGTGCCTCCAAGGGGCGGTCATGGCGCGGACGTGCCTCCAAGGGGCGGTCATGGCGCGGACGTGCCTCCAAGGGGCGGTCATGGCGCGGACGTGCCTCCAAGGGGCGGTCATGGCGCGGACGTGCCTCCAAGGGGCGGTCATGGCGCGGACGTGCCTCCAAGGGGCGGTCATGGCGCGGACGTGCCTCCAAGGGGCGGTCATGGCGCGGACGTACCTCCAAGGGGCTGTCATGGCGCGGACGTACCTCCAAGGGGCGGTCATGGCGCGGACGTACCTCCAAGGGGTGGTCATGGCGCGGACGTCTCCAAGGGGCGGTCATGGCGCGGACCTGCCTCCAAGGGGCGGTCATGGCGCGGACCTGCCTCCAAGGGGCGGTCATGGCGCGGACCTGCCTCCAAGGGGCGGTCATGGCGCTCATCCGCAAAGCTTGGGATAAGCTTAACGTTTATCTGTACAGCTTGATAAGCTTGATGTTATCCTCTCATCGTGGGATAAGCTTAACGTTGGGTCATTTCCCATGTTAGTCCGACGGGTGTGTTTAGTGTTGATGTGGACGATGGAGGATGTTGTGGAAAGGTGGCACGTCCCTGAACACGTGGCAGACCTGTAATTACTTCCCCCCGTGGATGCAGCACACCTGCAGGCATGTGGAACACCTGTGGACCGAGGGGTTGACGTTCATCAGGAAGCAGTGTGGCGGTAACTGTGATATTCTGGCGCTTCCTGAAGGCGGGTAGTATTTTAAGCACCAAGGGAGGGAACCCCGGGCGTGACGCTCCCTTTGTGCAGCATCGTCAGGGTCTGGCCGTGACTTCCCTCAGGACGTGCCAACGCTCTGGGTCAGTCTGCAACACTGCCATTCTGGGACGTTATAAGTGCGTGAGACACACGATCGTCCAGCCTTTAAACTTATGCTGAGGGGACAAGAGTAACAGCGAGATACCCTCCTCACCTTGTTGTATGAGCACATGGAGGATACGTGCCATTCAGTCTTTAAGAACAGCCCTGGGGTGTGTTGGTTACAGTCTCCCCGTAAACTGGGGAGATGGGATGCATGGTTGATATGCCCTTCGCTATTAAAACCGCAGTAAGGGTGCGAGTAACATGTATTAACCTCAATAAAACGCTTTACGGGTGTACAGATAACATTCCTCTTCCTTTTTTTTAAGTGCTTTAGGTGTGCGTGGATGTCTGTCCCGACTTTTAAAATGCTATAAGACTACATAAATGATAAGTCCTTTTTTTTTTTCCAGATTGCTCCCGCATATGGCTTTTTTTCATTTGTTCAGCCTTTAGCATCATGACTTGAGAACGAACAGTGGGTGTTCTGTGGTGAATATGTACGTATCTACAGACCCTGAGGCTGGCATCACTGCAGGTGGTAAACTGCATACCATTATCCTTTTCCAGTGGGCGGTGAGAGATAGTATCGTGGGCGTGTCCTTAGTGGTAAAGAGGTGGCCATCGGTGGTTGGCCGCCACCTATGGCTAAGTGCGGCCTGGTTACGGGCTGTTATTAGCTTGATAAACAGGGTGATGCATGGTTAATGACAGCCTTGCTCTTATAAGTCAGAACCAACTCTCTACATTAAGTGTCGAGAGGAACAAAATGCACGTAGCCCGCGCCTTACTTATTTTCAGCGGGTGAACGTGTGGAACCGATGATAACAAGGACAGGAAATGTTACACCAGAACCATCGTAGAATTAATTAAATCCGCTCCCCAAGAAGGTGTGGTAAAGGTGCCCGGATGATCCATCTTGAGGCTGGTATATTGTATATCCTTAGGGGTCATACTTGCCACTGTATGGAGTGCAGTTTTTACAGTGGTTCTTTCACCTTTTAGCAAGTGTGGAGTTCGCGGGTCGCTGGCAATAACATTATTTAACAGAACCTAATTTCAACTTCGTTTTGCTAGAAATTTAGAAATGAAATCTCTTCCAAAAACACCAGACATAAACGAACATAGTTTATCACAAAAGATAAACATAATCTATCCAGGAATGGTTGTGCTACATGCTGGGCGACCATACTCGGGCAAACGTTTTCTCTTCACACAAGACGGTCGGCTGGATTCTGCGGACATTCAAGACAAGCGAGCAAAACCCATAACGACAGTTTTTCTAGAATACTTAAACTCGCCAGAAAGCTGTTGTGTGTTTACATCTTCCAAGTATGGCGCGATGCGATCAAGTTGAAGAATGTGCATAGGTCATTCACAGCCGGCAATGAATGAAGAGAATCGGATTGAAGCCACATTTTTGTTTATCAGAGAGAGAGAGAGAGAGAGAGAGAGAGAGAGAGAGAGAGAGAGAGAGAGAGAGAGTCATAATATTTAATTCTTTACTCTCATTTACTTTATTTTTATGTACGTTGAGTGGATCACGAGTACACCTATCATGCACAACAGTTATACTGAAGTGTGGCTCAGGTAAGCTGGCGGACAACAGGGACGCGCAGATCCCTGAGGTGGAACTTCTACCCTGCTGGCAGATCGTGGAGGCTAAGATCCCAAATACATAATAACGAGTATATACATCTTCGTTGGCATGATAGTTGTGGAAGACCATGAAGTATCATGAACCTAAAATCAAACGTTGATTGATGTAGATACAAGAACACGAAACCTTGTAAACATCCGGGTCCTGAAACTGTTCAGTTTGCTACATACAGGTATTACAAACGCTTGAGAATCTCTTATTTGGGAACTAGAATTTCACAGGATAGTGTTCTGCACAGTTCATCTGATCAGCCAGGCTGTGAAGAACTCTTTACGGTCTGTAGGTTCAAGAGAACAGTGCAGCGTGCGTGGTCCCAGACTTGATGTGTGGAGTTAGAAAGATACTCAGAGATCACTTCAGGTACGCGTAAGGTAAACTCAGACTTCATGATTATATTTATCGCGTTGGAGGAAGACAATGGTTTTCCACTCTCTCATTAACCAGTATGTGCTAAACCCTTGCGAGCAAGCATTATTAATATTAAGTATGGTAGCGTCTTCAGAAATATAAGAAATATTTGATGTGGCGATCATAATACCGTCCAAATTTTAGAGATGATAAGGAAATTGTTAAGCAGTTTTCAGCAGATTTCTTGTTGTGTAAGAGAGTCTCGAAGCTTGAGGATGTACACATCAGAATATGTTTTCTTTCAGAAACTATTTTTACTTGAGTCTTAGCCAGCAAGCTTCCTCTCTAACATCATCATCGTAACTGGAAAATCTACAAATAGGTTTTTTTTCCAGTTCTTCAAAATCTTCATTTCGCTGCTAGTGTGAAGTGGTTCAGTATAATAATATGAAAAGTAAGTGGGAGTACTGTAAAAGGGACCAGGAGATGAGATAGTGTCAGATGCATCAGCTGATTGTATGTTATCAAATCCATCAGTAAATTGTGTGTTATCGTGTGTATCGCTTAATTATATGCCTTCAGATATATCGGTAAATGAGACGCCCTGAGGTGTTTGGGTAAATCACGTGCTCTCTGTTGTGTTAGTTGTGTAGATACTATCACAGGGTCGCTAATGAGAGAGCGAGTGGAGAGGTTAATGGGAGAATGAGAGTATCAGTGAGTGAGAGATGAGTTAGAAGTTAGAACAGGTCTGGGGAGCTGATTGGTCGGACCCAGGTTGCTGCGTTGCTTGCTTCGCTCACTAGATGGCTGGCTGGGTGGCGGGAGGGAGGGAGGGAGGACAGGTATTGCCTCGTTGTGTCCGTGCATACGTGCGTGCGTGCGGGGGAGAGAGAGAGTGTGTGTGTGTGTATGTGTGTTGGCCGGGAGGGCTGGTGGTGGTGGAGGCCCCAGGTCGCCTCCCTCCCTGCAGGATGCTGCTGCATCACCACCATGACTGCCGCCGCTCGCCAGACACCGGCCAGACAACCTCCCGCCCCAGACGCACACACACACACGCGCACACACCCTCGACCCTGAATTGGCCTTCCTGATAAACTTACACCGCTCTAATCACTCCCGTTATCAGCCTCCACCAACCTCGTGACATGATTCACGTGTGTTGTAGCGCTTGTTACGACCGTGTGACGTTACGCACAGAGGAAAAATGAGGACTATTGATGAACAGTGTTCAGAGAATACATTAATATTTCGGACCAAAGATACGAATTCTAGATTGTCACATTCGTGGTTACGTCGGGCGAGTGTTCAGCGGTCTGGCTTTCACCTGTGGTGCGTGATGGTCTGGCCACCTGCCCCTGACCGTGCTAGGTGGGGAAGGGGAGGCCACCTGCCCCTGACCGTGCTAGGTGGGGAAGGGGAGGCCACCTGCCCCTGACCGTGCTAGGTGGGGAAGGGGAGGCCACCTGCCCCTGACCGTGCTAGGTGGGGAAGGGGAGGCCACCTGCCCCTGACCGTGCTAGGTGGGGAAGGGGAGGCCACCTGCCCCTGGCCGTGCTAGGTGGGGAAGGGGAGGCCACCTGCCCCTGGCCGTGCTAGGTGGGGCCCGGGTACCTACTGTTCGGGTAGGGGACGGGCACCCACTTCTTGGAGATGAGGGACGGGTATCTACTTCAGGGGGATGAGGCCCTGCACCTCCCTATGGGGATGGGGCGTGGTAACCTAACTCTCAGTGGAGTGGAGGCCCGTGGATACTTGAACTCCCTTAAGACACACACACACACACACACACACACACACACACACGGTACGCTACAGGGTCAAGCCAATTCTATTCCTGTTTCTCTGGACACAATACGGCTATCTCGAACATTATGGAAATTCAAAGTAGATTCCAGGCACACGTCGTCTTCGATTTCCCTTTTTTGTTTGAGTCATTGTGAACACCTCTCTCTCGTGCATTCTGAATGAGGGATAGATTCGTAGAGGGATAGCTCAGCGAACGAATGAAATTGAGAGTTGAAGGCCTAATGAAGGGAAGGAATGCATTCTGAATAGGTTCTTATGATAAGAGAATCTGAGGTTGCGAGACAAGATAATTGTGTGTGTTGCAGACTGCCAGGTTAAGAGACTAGTAATAGCACAGTTGCTAATGAAGAAACTTTAACGGGGGAGAGAGAGAGAGAGAGAGAGAGAGAGAGAGAGAGAGAGAGAGAGAGAGAGATACACTGCAGAATGTTGATGGTAAAGAATATTGCAGAAAAAGACGATAACAGTTCAAGTTTATGCGAGAAAGAAGCATTGACGGAAGAGGTGTTCGAGATTGCGTGTTGTAAACAAAGTGAAACTGTTAAGGTTACCACACTTGGTATTGGATGCCGTTGCAGCAGTGAGGGTAGAGGATCCATGATTGTGAATGTCGTGTATGTACAGCAAGTGATCACTCGATAGGAAACCTGTAATCCACCAGCAAGAACGTCCCGGTTTAACCTTTTTATCAAGCAGTAGATGTGCATGACACGTACGTATGTGTGTGAACCCTACACTAAGTCAGGAGCAGACACGTTCTACGGTTTTATCAGATGTTGCTCGCCTGCAGAGAGTTGATCCTTTGTGAATCGATTAACGAAAGAAGTCGCGTGAAATCATAGGGTTTTAGGGGACAACCGAAGGGCTATTTTCTGGTCGATTATTGCGGTAAATCGACGTGAAATTTATGTTCACGTGAGACATCGACTTTATCAGTCACTTGTTAAGATTACTGTATAATACCAAGTCCAAGTAACGTTATATAATCGACAACAGAGAGAGGAGAGCAGAAAATATCACAAGGACCAGAATATGACGTAGGACTGACTCTAATCCAGTAAGGTTTCTGATATCATCTCATGAAATCTGGAGTTATGATCACCGGCTACGGCTGAGATCTTGCCTGGTGGGGTGAGTGAGGCGGCAGACACTGTGGCTGGCGGTAGTAATGGTGATGAAGAGGTGTGTCGGCTGGGGCCAAGCACAGAGCGTGTGGCCAATTTTCCTGTACGTCATACTAGAGAACAGCTTGGTCGTACCCGGATGACTCTGTGGTGCTGGCTAGATTAGCGTTGGTTTCTTTTTATGATGGTTTGAGTGGGAGGAAAAAAGAAGTATTGGAGTCGTGTGTTTCTGTCATCGTTTTCTTGTGGAAGATATCAGAGTCTGTTACTTCTGCGTCCTTGTGTACCTCCAAGCGGCCCTCGTCTCCAAATCGTTTGCTATTGTATTCTAATCTCATTTCATGACGCTTGATTCCCTTTATTATGACTGCCATTAGAATTGAGTCGCTGTGTCAGCTGTTGTGTCTTTGACAGCCCTATGAAGTGAATACGACGTTGTTGCTACAATGTCTCAAGCATTCACGTCTCGCTGTTTTACATGAAGACAATACCGTAGCAAGAAAGTATAAACAATGCTTTATATTCAGCTCAACTTCATCCTCAAGACAGTCACAACACTTGAATCCAGGGATGCATTTACATATTTCTTTGTTGGTCATGTACACTGCTATTATATCTCTGTTTTCTTTAGTGTTCGCCTCTACCTGCAGTCAGTTACTTTAGCCCTCAAATGATGTGTGATTCGGGATTACACCTTATAAGGCTTTGTCTAGTGGGAACGGGTCTCGTAGTTTCAAAGTCGCTGCTTATGTATCCCGGGCGACAAGTGACAAGTATTGCTGGCCTTATACAGTATGTGCCATCGACCAGGTGGAAGGGTACAAGGGCGGGCATCACTGTTACCTCTTCCTGGAACAGATCAGTTCTGATGCCACCAGTTTCGTCAGCTCTGCCTGGAACTGGAAATCAGGCCTGGTAGCTTTAACTCCTCAAGCTTTACCTGGAACTGAAGATCAGACCTTGTACCTCCAGTTCCGTTAGTTCTGCCTGGAACTGAGGAGGGTCTGGGCTGAGGCAACCAGTTTCCGACAAAAACTTCAAAGCAATACTGTTATTATGTTTCTGAACAGAGAACAAGTTTCTGCGAGCCAGTTTAGGTTATTATGGATAATGCTGTGTATCTTTTTTGATGGTTGGAACAGACTCCAAGGCTGTGAGTTATGTAAAATGCTTGTTATCTTTAGACCTAAAAAAAAATGGCACCCAGTTAGAACGAAATTAATGAAACTGTCCCAAGTTCTCGAATTGCAGCTGTTTAATGCATTCGCGAATACCAGACGCCATTGAAGGTCATTATTGATCTAGGATCTACAGGTCAAACACAAGGGTAATGGAAGCGTTTGTGACGTAATCACGTGATCAGATGACCTTTCCCTTGAAAGAACCAACTGTAAGGAATCTTTGCGTTTGTTATGGTAACATCTGCCGCTACTGAGGATGTGACTCATCTACCTTAAGCAAAGCTGTACGACCATTGAGCACGACAGTACGACCCATCGACATGCTTAAGGATCGTTCTGTCTTGCTAAATGGGCTAAGTACCATCTGTGGTTTATAGCACTTGTCACTCACACACAGGAGCGTGGAGCACCACAGGCGGCTTTGTCCACGTACACCTACTCACTGTAGGTGGTATTCCTCCCTCACCCCCACATGCGGTTTCAAGTGATGCCGGTGGGTAGGTAGTGGTGATGTCACTGGTGGTGGTGGTGGTAATGGTAACAGTGGCTGCTTTTAGTGGTGGAGATGGTGGTTGTGGCAGTGGTGATGCTGACAGTGATAATCGTGTTCGAGATAATGGTTCCTCCTCCTTCCTTCCAGGGTAGGTATATGGAAGACTTCCCTTCTCTCTTCATAGTTCGTATCACTCTCGTCTGATTCCTCCGTTCCCCTGGACTATTTCCAACGGCCCTGTGGGACTCCCCAAGTGAGGATACTAGACTGTGTTGTCGTATATTCTAAGGGCAAATATGCATTGTACATGTCTAACTAAACATCTCGCTGTCCAGGTACTTGAAAGCCATAGTGACGCTCACCAGATTACAGTTTGCCTCCCTGTGTGTTGTGTGTGTGTATGTTGTGCGTGTGTGTGTGTATGTTGTGTGTGTGTAGTGTGTGTGTGTGTGTGTGTGTGTGTGTGTGTGTGTGACCATGTCCTTGTCGCTGTATCTGTCATACCCCGCCTCGAAAGAACCCGTAATCTCTGCAAATTGCAACACACAAGATGCAAGCGAGACGGAGGCACCACCCTCCCTGCACTCTCCCTGGGTAATGGACCTTGTTGGCTGTGATCTGTAGTTACGACGTCTGACGCTGTATCTTAACCCATGCCACGCAAGGTGATACGCTCTCCCCAGGGGATTACTGCCAATCTAACTACACTCCTTTAACTACTTTATTGTTGGGTAATGACGGGCAAAAGTGTAGAGCCCTTGTTAGCGTGTTACCCCATGTGTAGGAGATAGTTGGAGGGTGTAGGGAAAAGTCTAGTGTTGCTGGTGTTGTATAGTCTGTGTTGCCGGGAGGATGTGTTGCAGTGTCTAAGGTGGTGGAAGTTTATGGGATAGTGTCTGTGATGGCGGGAAAGTGTGGGACAGCGTCTGTGATGGTGGAAATGTGTGGGACGATGTCTGTGGTAGTGTGAGTGTGTAGCGACGATATCTGTAATGGTGTGAGTGTGTAGGAACGATGCCTCTGATAGTGTGAGTGTGTGGGACCCTGTTTTGATGGTGGTAGTCTGTGAGACTGTGATGGTCGGAGTATATTGTAACAGTGTCTGTGACGATGGCAATCTGTGGAACATGTGTTATATGTTGTGGCCATTACCATGTATTCTGCTCATGTTGAAGCCATTACCATGCATCATGCCCAGGTAGTCGTCATTATCATGTATCCTCCCCATGTTTTAGCCATTAACATGCATCATGCGCATGTTATGGCAAATCTATGGAAACTTGTATATGGATGACAATTATACTAATATTAATTAGCAATTTATTAAGAAATGCAGTTAGAATCTGAAAGTTTTAAGAGAAAATACACAAATAAAGAATGAGGAATAACAGAGGGAGGGAGAGAGGGAGGGACGAGATGTCTGTCAGTCTGCAAACATTATGGGGAGTTGAGAATGTTCTCTGATGGTCTGGATAAGTCTGGATGGTCTAACCGCAGATGTAATGTTGAACTGAGACTGGGGGACAAGGGATCACAGGTGGCAAGAGGTGGCGGTGGCGACTTTTGTGTTCACTCACAAATAAACTTCAACCTGATGACGTTTTTCATTGTTGCTAATGACTATATATTTCGGTAATCTTTTTTTATTTATGATGGATATAAAGTCAGCCGTTGTTAAATTGTTTACGCTGTTATAGTTAATAGGTTTAAGGTTTCAATCTCGACTTCTTCAAATTATAGACGATGAAACTGCAAAAGACTGGCCAATGATATTTCATTTTCTGATGGTAATGATGTTACAATTGGTGGTAATGTCAGGTGTGACAGATGGGGCCTAAGTGACGAGATGTCTGGTGTTACCAGAGGTAAGTACCACGTACTAGGGTCATTACCTGCCTGGTATTACTGCCATACCACCCCTGGTATTACCGCCACTCCTGGAATGGTAGTGAATTGGATGATTACCACCCACAACCCAACTGGCCAACGATTCGCATGATGGATCTGATGGTGATGGAAGAAATCGTGATGGACTTGATAATATAGAAGGCAAGGCTGCGAGTACTCCCTCTCGGTGATGATGGTGGTGGTGGTCGTCGTGATGGTTAGGGGGAAGGAGGGTTGATGGAGATATAAGAATAACTCATTAATGAAAGGGTTTGTCGAAGTCTTTAAAGCTGAAATTATCCACACAAGACTTAACGAATTTGTTGTTTAGGGGAAGTTACCTTTGCTTAGGTTGAAGGTGGGAGGAAGAGATGCCTTTTTCCTGTGTCGTATTTGTGCTTGCCTACCCACATGTGAGGTAAGGTCCAGTGAAGTCTGTGCTTGCCTACCCACATGTGAGGTAAGGTCCAGTGATGTCTGTGCTTGCCTACTCATGTGTGAGGTAAGGTCCAGAGTTTCTGTGATTGCTTCCTCATGTATGAGGTAAGATACAGAGTTACGCTGACATTTTTATCAATGTTAATATGATTATCCTACGAGAGAGAGAGAGAGAGAGAGAGAGAGAGAGAGAGAGAGAGAGAGAGAGAGAGAGAGAGTGAGAGAGAGAGAGTCGAATCTAAAGACAACTCACAAGTTGAATTACTGTACAGTTATTGTGAAGCCATAAGACGGTGGTCATGAGACGGTGGTCATGAGGCGGTGGTCATGAGACGGTGGAGCCATGAGACGGTGGTCATGAGACGGTGGAGCCATGAGGCGGTGGTCATGAGACGGTGGAGCCATGAGGCGGTGGAGCCGCTGCCGTTGTAAGATTAATGTTGTAATTACTTCATTTAGTTCAACAATTTGATTTATCTTTTGGTTTATTGGCTGTCAGGGTTGTGGTCTGTCGTGTCATCACACCCTAATCTATCAAGCTAGAGCCTATAATTTGATACACACACACACACACACACACACACACACACACACACACACACACACACGCGTGTCTGCTCAGAACCAGGGAAGGAACGAGAGCAATTTTCCCTCAGGAGGCAGGATGTAGTCACCTTGATCAGCCAGGAGGAGGTGGCATCATCATCCTTCCAGGGTGGAGCTCTACTCTGGTGGGTTGGATCCCTCACCTGCCGGGCCTTGTGTTGGTAGGGACTCTGGTTATCGTGTAGTGAGGTGGGATGTGTTGCTGCTGGTCGCCGTGTACATGTGGTGTGTATCCTTCAACTAGGCGGACATCTGTTCATCACATCATACCATCTGTCATGATATCTGAATAGCTAAAGATAGCTGATATCTTACCACGACAGCTGACGTAATCTCTGAATATCATCTCAGCAGGATAACTGACGTAATCTGTGAATACTCTTAAGAAAAAAGTGGACGTAACCGACGAAGATGCTGGTAGGATTGCTATCGTAACCTCTAAGTAACCGAGCAAGACAGCTGACGTAACCTGTCTGTTGTTGTATCCTTCCGCTGCATCAGCAGACCTTGCGAGCCTACCCCAGCACATCCAGCTTGCCTCCCTGGGTAGCATCTACTGCCCCTCCGCTCACCAGTGGAACATACTAGACATCATCCTTGAAACTCCTGAACTGATACATTGGTCATACTTGTTCTCCGTCGTGACCAAACCTGGATGTACGTACTACACTGTGTATGATACCTGGGTGTACGTACTACACTGTGTATGATACCTGGGTGTACGTACTACACTGTGTATGATACCTGGGTGTACGTACTATACTGTGTATGATACCTGGGTGTACGTACTATACTGTGTATGATACCTGGGTGTGCGTACTATACTGTGTATGATACCTGGGTGTACGTACTACACTGTGTATGATACCTGGGTGTACGTACTACACTGTGTATGATACCTGGGTGTACGTACTACACTGTGTATGATACCTGGGTGTACGTACGACACTGTGTATGATACCTGGGTGTACGTACTATACTGTGTATGATACCTGGGTGTACGTACTATACTGTGTATGATACCTGGGTGTACGTACTATACTGTGTATGATACCTGGGTGTGCGTACTATACTGTGTATGATACCTGGGTGTACGTACTACACTGTGTATGATACCTGGGTGTACGTCCTACACTGTGCATGACACCGCTGGCTTACGTAGTATTGAGGTCACTGGGTAACAGACCAGAGTGTTGCACGGTTGGCGATGCTTGCAGCATGTCAAGTAACTCCTCAGTATTCATGGTATACATCGATATCCAAGCTGGGTTGAAACTCGTATACACACAGAGCATATGATGAGAACGCTCTATCAGCTGATAGTTGTTGAGAACAACTTACCTGAGTTCAACTTATCTGTAATAGATTTACAAATTGCCTCTACGTTTCTTAAAGTGGATCTCGTGGCCAGGTTAGGCCATATTCTGTGAATTCTTACAAATGTGAGTGAGACGCAAAGACATATGGATGTTGTTAAGTTTTCAGGGGAGTTCAGGTTTCTCTTGGCTTGGAAGTTTCCACTTAGCTCCTGACCGTGATGTCTTCACGGGCCGTCTAGGGTCGAGTGCGTAGGTTCGAATCCTGGTTGCGGCAGTCGGTCCACAGTCAGCCCAGCTGTGACCTGGATATAAACATCGTAACGCCAGACGGATTTCTCGGAATACAGAACACTTTTTGGCAACAGATATATTCGCATTGCGAAACTTTACGATCATATTTCATTGTAAGTGAGATGTAAAATGTGTTCGTCTAGTATGAACACCAGGAGTTAAGAATATTTGGAATACTGTTCGTATGTGACACGAGGGATGGGACAGGTGAGGGTGTTCTCATTTAGCTTCCTCGATGAAGATTCCCAGATGTCAGTTCTCAGGTGCGACTCTCGGGTATGATGGTTTGGTCTTTGACCTGCCGGGTTAAGAGCCAGACCTAAGGGTCGCACCGTCGTGCTCATCGGTCGTGTAGTCTTGCTCAAGGATGGTATTGTCGTGTTTAAGGGGTCACTTCATATGTATGACTCGACCCTCGGACACATTATACAGACAAATCCTAACAATCCACTGGACCTGTTCATATATATACAGAGTTAACATGTATACAAAGTTATCACATATACCCACCAAGACTATATATTAACATATGAGAAAGCAAAATATACAACTTGTCTCTAGACTATAAATCAATCAATCATATTTTACCTCAGTGAAATGTGAACGAAACTTGTAAAACAAGGTATGTAAATTCTTGGGTAAAACTCTATCTTTTTTCTTTTTTTCTGCCTTGTGGCTCGATGGGGTGTGGCAGAAGGAGAGACCGGGGTTCGAGCCATCAAGATGGATCTGTGATTGGGCGGAACATTTCCTGGGATACAGATCAAATGTCAACAAAGGGTAGGCAGACCCCGGCCACTCGTCCCTCCGCAGCCCCACAGGTGCATCTCGCCTCACCTTCACCAACCTCCCCTCCAACGTACAAGGTCACCAGCGGGAGGTTATTAACCTCTTAAGCACGACGTTACGACCTTTAAGGATGTATGATGACCTTAGTCTCAAAGGTCAGGTCATGATACCGTACGTAGGGCCACACAGTCATGCACATCGTGCTTGATGTGGAATGTTGTTTGATGATAATCGGGACAACACCTACCTCTTCATAGTCGGGAAATGATAACAATGATAAGGATAAGAATATTTTACCAACAAAACTATATATATATATATATATATATATATATATATATATATATATATATAATGTGTGTGTGTGTGTACAAACACGGGCCCTTCGAATCGATGGATATATAAGACAAACTCGCTTTTGTGTCATATTTAAACATGGGAAAATAATGTTGTATACGTTGAGCATTGAGCATTATTCACAGTTTCATTTACAGCCTCTTGATAGGTCATTTATTTATGGACTAACATTAACACAGTCTTACTGGCTGTTTTGTGGAGGAAGTTGGATAAGAGTGGGTTAATAGTGGACTCTGAGTGGAGTAAGGTATCTAGTTAGTAGGTTAGGTATCCTGGTTAGTGGGATAGAGTACCCCTGGTTAGTGGGATAGAGTACCCCTGGTTAGTGGGATAGAGTACCCCTGGTTAGTGGGATAGGGTACCATTGATTAACGGGTTGATTTCCTCTGATTAGTCTTTTAACTGTTAACTCCTGATCTACATACAGGACAAAGTTTATGAAAGTTACCGATGAAATGACGATAAAACATAGAACAGATTCAAATGGCAATGTTGAAGAGGTTGATGTGCGAAAACATATCGATGACTTTTATTACGGAGCATTAACACGTGGGAGAGGTACTGTTGTGGTGTAGGATACGCCTCGTACAAGCAGACCTGAAATTACACATCGAGCTGGTGTGGTGAGGGTGATGGAGCGAAGTGGTCCCCAGCAGGGGAGGTACCGAGCGTGTGGTGCATCTCTGACTGAGAGGCTTTCATATTTGGTACAGAGAATGTGAGGTATAATGGTGATGCACTGTGTCCATTGTTGCGTCTCACAGTCTGGCAATCTATCCATCTTGAACACAGAGGAATATGCAATATTTATGTAGTGGATTGTTTTTCTTAGGGAATACTATTATGTAAATCTGGAAAGAGTGCCAGAGAAAAATGGTACACACACGCGTGTCTGCTCTTGTTACTTGGACGTGTGCCGCTACACCAGGATGTGGCTAGGACCTGGGTGCACGACCACAGATGGTAAGGCAATAAACTATGTGTGGGTAGATCAGCGGGTACTGCACGGTGCCGGCCTCCTCCTCCGTCAGGTTATGAATGAGAGATAGTAACCCCACACGTGTGGTTGTTGTTGTCTGCTGAATTATCTGAGAAAATGATTTCCAAATTTGTGACTCGTTTATGTGTAAGCTTGATAACATGGCGGTAGTGACACTGACAAGGCTGTCCTCCCCCCAGCAGATCATACTTCAGTATTAACATGTAAAGGATTAGTCAGTTTAAAGAGGCTTTGTTTGTGACATATCAGAGGTGTCCCGGATGACAACAGTATCCAGATACACAACATTCAGGGCAGAATCCTAGTCAGGCATGTTGTCGGTAAAGAGGCTGAGCTTGACAGCTGACAGGAGCTGATTATGTCGTGTAGACGTGACAGGAAAAGTGAAGGACCTAGTAATGCCTCACAGAACAGAGAAACTAGATGCATTCTCATGTAGGGAGTTGTCGGGATGTCTCCTAGTCGTCCTACGGATGCCACACTATCAAATCACTTCAGGTCTAGGTTAAAACAGACACACACTCTCGACCATCTTGCTCCACGTATTTATATCACTGGGTATAGAGTTTATGCATTCAGATGCCTTTCCAGATCAGAGTTCTATATTTCATCTCGGCTTAGGTGTCTCATATTTGTCTATATTCTGGTATTTATATCGCTTACCATCCGAATTTGTTTCGCTTTCTTTACGACATGTCGGTTATGCTTTGCATCTGTATTTTCTCATGCCTGTTCCAAATTCATCTGACAGCCAGTCTATCCATCTGTTTATCTTACCATTAGAAACACACGGTGATCATTACAGTGGCCCGACGCCATCCTCATCCCTCACACCGTGTGTATTTAACTCACCAGTGATCTTTTGGAAACACACACTGACCATTCTCAGACCATAAACACCACAAGTAATCGCCCCGGCCATGTATGGCCTGTATACTCTGGCGGTGTATGAGTAGGTGGAGTATTTTGGCAGCTGCGGGGCGCGTGACGGAGCGAGGGAGTCCTGTGCTGAAGGCACGGAGCCGGAGGTAGAGGAACCCAGGGTAGGAGACGTCTCCTGTTGTGGTTGTGACCGCAGCGCTCAGGATGAATGGCCCCACGGCGGCGGCTCTGGGGGAGGAGGGAGTCATGTAGGAGGGTGTGGTGAACCCTAGATTCACTGGCAGAGATCTGAGTCCTGTAGGACCTTGGGTAAAGCCTGGGTTAACTGGTAGGGACCAAAGTCGGGTGGGAAGGGTCTTTTAGGACGCTGGGTGGGCCTTGAGTTCTTTGAGAGGGACGAGATGGGAGGTGTCCTGGCTTGCTTATGGGGGACGCTGGGGTGTGTAGGATGCTGAATGCTGGAGGGGGGCGATATCCTCCCGGGAACGCCATGTAATTCGAGTCTTGGTGGGTTCGGAAACCAGTTTGAGAGGTACCCCCTGGAGCTATGTTAGCCGAGTGGAGAGGTGCCCCCTAGAGCTATGTTGGGGTGATTGGAGAGGTATCTCCCGGGTGTGTTAGATAGAAGTACCACGTAGAGCAGTGTTTGCCTGGTGAAGAGGAACCTCTTAGCGTTGTGTTGTTTGGATGAGACGCTCTCCCTAGAGCTGTGTTGAGTGGTTGGAGAGGTGCCTTCCCTAGAGCTGTACTGGGTGGCAAGGAAGATGAGAAAACGCTAGGAGAGCAAAGAAGACAGGAGAAAACACAAGATGAAAATCGAAGGAACCTCGAGAGGTAACAGAGAGAATGAGAATGTAAGTGAAGACTGAAGACGAAGGACAAGACAGATGAGAATTAGATGATATCAAGAAGAAACAAAGAAGCAGTCTCTCTCTCTCTCTCTCTCTCTCTCTCTCTCTCTCTCTCTCTCTCTCTCTCTCTCTCTGACACGGAGACACACACACACACACACAAAGGTGAGAGAAACATGGAGGATGTGGTAGGTGGGGGAGGCAGGAGGAAGAAATGCACGGTATGTCAGCAATAATGTGTTGGAACTTCCTTTGAAAATTAGACGTCGAAAAAAGGACAGAAGAATAGGACTGGCGGGAGGATAATGGAGAGAGGGTAATGACCTGGGGAGGGAGGAGGGAAGGGAAGAGAAGGGGGCAATGGGAGGGTGTTGGGGAGGTGGATGATGCGGTTGACGTGGTGGTGGGGCGAAGGGGAAGGTGGGAGAGGAGGGTGGGGTCTTGGGAGTGTGTTTGGGTGGTGGATGATGCGGTTGTCGAATGTGGGGAGGAGCAGGGGAAGAGGGTTGAGTGCAGCCAGCCTACCAGTTGACAGATGGGGGCTGGAGGGGACAAGAGGAGGGAGGGGGGGGGGGGAATATGTTTAGCATCATGTGACCTCTATAACTGTAAACAAAACACAGACACGCACACACCACATGCAAAATCAAATATGAGTAAGGAAGAGAAGATTTGGTCTATTATCATGGAGGAACAAGGAAAAACAATGAAAGAGTCAAGAGCAGAGAACGTGTTTGTTTTGGATGTATCTTTGACCCCCCTGGTGGCCACAACCAGCTGGCTGGGACCTCAACACCTTGGCCACAACCAGCTGTAGCTCCACCACCATAAACTAACAACCAGCGACCCCTTTGTCATGAACACAACTAACTATGACCCCTCTTATAACCAGTGAAGGGGCCTTCCACTCCACCCACAGTTAGCGGAGCCTCTCCCACAGTCAGCTGGCACCCATTCACAATGACCTCAGCCACTTATGTTCTCTCCACTACGTCAAAGTCAGCTGGCCGCCTTTCGCCATAAACATAACCAAATGGGGCCCTCGACACTATTGTCACAATGAAAAGGGGCCCTCGAAACATCATTGCCACAATGAAATGGGGCCCATGCACCACGGATACAACCAAATGGGGCTTCTGACATTGTTGACACAAGCAAATAGGGCCCCTCACACCATGAGCATGACCAAAGTGGGTCCCGTGCACTATGGACGTAACAACATGGGGAACTTTATATCATGAACACAACCAACTCTTCCTCTATCATGCCTAGAGCCAGATGAGACCTCCTCCTAACACAGCACAACTAAATGGCCCCTGGTACTGACGATCCTGCCTAGCACAGAACTAGGTTGAGGTAGTGTAGTCGGGCTATGATATTAACAGTCAGTCAAACCCACGACATCTTTACTTAGGATATTCTTCAACTTCATTACTGCCTCTCGATACGTCTGATGAATACCTGTGAGCTGAGGCACGATGTTTGCGATTATGCCGACGCGTATTTCATGGACCCAGAACGTGAACTAATCTGTGATCGAAGTTGATTCAAAAGTTCTTTTGTTGGGGTTTTAGAATAAAGTGATTCTTTATGTTGAGGTTGTGAATATTTATAAAGGTAGATGAAGTCGTGACTTGCTGAACACTTGTAGTATGTGTGAGAATGTCAGAAGATTTTGCTCAAGTGTCGTGTGGAGTTGAAATGTTTGTGTTTAGAATTTTCGATGAGATCTGAGCTGCTTCAAGCCTCCATGAAAAACCTTTGTTGGTAACGCAGATCAGAATTATAGTTGGTAGAACTTACAGAAGTACATCTCCGGGAGAGAGAGAGAGAGAGAGAGAGCGAGAGAGAGAGAGAGAGAGAGAGAGAGAGAGAGAGAGAGAGAGAGAGAGAGAGAGAGAGAGATGAGTAATAAATGATTGGATGAGTCATCTAGCGGCAAGGGCGGGAA
Organism: Panulirus ornatus; assembly: GCF_036320965.1. Lineage (NCBI taxonomy): Eukaryota > Metazoa > Arthropoda > Malacostraca > Decapoda > Palinuridae > Panulirus > Panulirus ornatus. The sequence continues at coordinate 2,326,233 of NC_092240.1, forward strand.
CTTCTATGTAAACAGTTTGTGTTTTCTTATGTTATGTTGTTAAGGTTTCCATCTCGTGTGGCCATACAGTTCTTCAGTAGCTCTGAATTAATGTGTTTATCGTAAACATCACGATGTAAATGAACGTTCTTCAAATATGAATATCAAAAATAGCATCTTTGGCTCGTTTAATCCAGTAAACAGTCTAATCTTGCTAGAGAAACTGACACAGGCTTCCTCGTCTTGCACACCATCAACATTACCTCGACATATACCCTTAAGCCATAGCTGCCATACCGCGTCTAATTCATGATACTGTTTTTCCTGTTTCGTATCTGATATGAATCATACACATTGTCATAGGAATTATCTTCTATGCTTTTTATATACTGAAAATTTCCACACTTGAAAATTTCGGGGTTTTTTTTTAAGTTATTCCATTTTTTTCAATGGAAACCATTTGAATTACATGAGACCCATACATCTCAGTCCTCAGCTTAGACTGTAAGGGATCCACTTTACATCTGAATGCAAAACCTTACGTAGGGCGGGCCGTCAGCCACGGTACATTCCAGCAGGTGGTCAGCGGTACGTACCGTTTGGTGGCCCCACGGTACGGCCAGCCGGGAACTCTGGCCGGCATCCAGTCCTCAGCTGTTATGTTTTTTCTTTTACTAAACACCATTACATTCGAACGCTCGTCTACTACCTTCCACAGAGAGCCAGACGCTACATCTCATGATCTCACATACGCAAAAGACTCAGTCGAATGCAGACGCTGACCACAACAACGCAGGAGAACTGCGGAATGACATTGTTCAGAGGTATAACTACTCACTCCCGCTATTTTTAGTCTTTATGCCTCCTATATTGCCAGCACAACCCTACTGCTTGCCGATAACATTTTCCCGAAAAAAAATCACCCCAACATCCTGCATTTCTATCCTGCCAAGAAAATGGATGAATTATTGGCAACTCTGTATAATGGGGAATAATCATTGTGCGTTTGGCAACTTCCTCGGTGTGTTACAAACATGGGACAGACAGGGCCACCTTTTTACAGTATACCTTCCCATAATCTCCTATGATAGCCAGCTTTTGTTCGTCAGCCTCAGTGTTCAGTATGTTCATTATGGTACAGTGGTCTTGTCGTGTCTCTTCCCCTGGCCAGTCTCGGCTTTCAGTGGTTCATTATGAGGTAGTGTCGTGTCGTGCTCCATCCATGGTGATTGGTAGGTAAGCCAGGGTATAGCAGGTACATGGGGCAGCGTGGCGTCTGCTGGATGTATTAGCCTGTGTTTGTCGAAGATATTCAGGGAGTGGCAACTACATTAGCAGATTGGTGGGAGCAGAGAATACAGGCGTTCTGTTGTGGTTCCCACGCTGCCACCAACGTCTAGGGAGTTGTGTTGTGTTGGCTCTGTGGTGTTTATGATGATGTTCTGTGGTCGCTACAACCCGTCCTGTAGTGTTATAAATGTGATTGTGTTAGTGTGTTCGTGTGTATGTTCATATCTTCTTTGTAAATATGTTGAGGGTTTGGGTATGTCGTCAGTTCTGGGGGCAGGACCCTCCCTCCAGTGGTGACAGGACAATAAAAAGCAACATTGCCGGCTGTCCAAGTGAGTATTGTTGTCCCTGACGCCCACTAGTGTATGAATATCCCAGCTGAGCACCGCCTCCGCCCCGACCCCGGCCTCCCACACTCACGACAGCTTATCTTACAACCGGATGAGACATGCCCTCGTGTTTCAGTTGAACGGACGAGTCTATTCCGGTCTCGTTATCCTTGGAAGAAAATAGGGGTAACAACCAGTTGAACACGATGGTACGAGCCGTGGTTACGATGGCTTGGCCTTTCACCTCATGGGAACGTGTCGGGTGAAGGTGACGGCAGTATACCCAAGGGTCGTACCCTTACCGTCAGGTTCAAGGGTCTGAACAAGGTTGGACTTGCCCTTTCCCAAGGAACTCATAACTACCATTGCACTGTAAACCAGACGACAATCAGTAGACCAATTAAAGTATAACTACTCTATTGCCAGTCGTAAAGTGAGTCATTAAGTATCATCCTGTGGACAATGATGTGGGAACGTCACCCCTCATGGGACAGTGAGGCGGGAGGTCACGCAGGGCATGCAGAGTGAGTCCGAGATCAGCGGCGACTGTCGAGGTGGTGGAGAGGGAGCCTCGAAGTCAGCAACAAACTTGGCTGTTTGTTGGAAAAATTTGATTGCTCTTTCGAATCTAATTTGGCATTTAGTCGCCTGGATTATTATTATCATTATTATTATTATTATTATTTCATTATAATGTGTCGACAAAACATGTTTTACTTTATGGATTTAAGATTTACATTCTTTTTTATCGAAGTGAGACCTTAGCCAGGGAAGTGAGCACGGGGCAGGAGCAGGGAACGGCTGGCTCTGCGTGTCTGTGGAAGAATAACTAAGTTTCCATGACTCCCTCTCCTGTCAGCGTGATACGCCGGGACGCGAACCCTGGCTTACTGGTTCGACCACCTCGGTTACTCGTTCAGAGGCCATCTATACAACTCGCCTCAGCCGGTTCCCCACAGCAGACCATCCCGCTTGGTATACACTCGTGTGGTTTTGATGGTCACTGATCCCCAGTACTTTCGTCACTTTACCTGGAGGAGGAAGACGCGGTTCAGGAAACGGTGGAGGTCACGTACTTTGTTGATCCTGGGGACGTGAGAGTAGTTCCTCGTGCTCCTGGTGAATCCTTCACTCGCTTCATGTGCTTCGACAGCTGTTTCATACGTCGTAACTCAAACTTGTACAGTCTTTTTTTTTTTTAGTTTAATGTCCTTATGAACTATATAAACGATCTAACAGATGGTAGGATTTGGTGGTTATGAGGCAGATGGCAGAATGAGGAGTCACGAGATTCCATCTGCAGGAATGGGGCATCTCTCCCTCAGGGTAGTTGTGCCCTTCACAGTAGAACAACAACCTGGCAATATTGGTAAGTGATTTATCTCTCTGTTCCGTGCTCCGGCTGTGTAAGTACACAACCACAGATTAATTATTCGTTAAAGGAGTAGCAATTACCGGGTTCCAAGAAGGCATGCATCATCCAGCGGCTAATTGTGGTAGTGTGCGGTGTTTTGTGCCATTAGTTTGGTGTTGTGGTGAGTCGCATGACTCAATGTGCGTGAGGGAAGGACTGTTGTGCTGGGGAGAGGGAGATGTATATGGCTACGATGGTGGGTCGGCTGAGCTGAGCGGGTGATGGGGAGTATGATGACTGGTCCAACGCGAAGGACGGGGCGCTGGGGAGACAACTACAGGCAAATAGGGAGAGGTGCGCGTGGCTATAGCCAGACGCGACACTCAGACGTACGTACAGCATGACTGACAGTGGGAGGGAAACACACACACACACACACTCACACATCTAACCTAGGCACCCATTCATCGAGGAAAGGATAAACACCTGGGTTGGGTGCAGGCTGGCCCGTGATGACCTATGGTCAGTAATGATAACTACTATATCACGTAGTGACGGTGTGTGTGTGTGTGTGTGTGTGTGTGACAAATATAAAGTTAATGGACGGGAGGACGACATAATGTGACAGCAGATGCTTCAGGTTGTAGACTGAACAATACCATAGCGGAGTGGTATAGTAATTCAGAGAACTGTTGACTGAAGTTTTGTTGTGAATGGATGTGCAGACGTGCGTGTGTATGTGTACGTGCGCGCATGTATGTGTGTGTAAGTCCGGGAGGTGTCAGGTAAGGTAGCACTGTACCTGCCTGGTCCTCTCATGTAGGGCAGTACTGTACCTACCTGGTCTCCTCATACCAGCAGACAAACACCTGTCCACCCTCACAACCCAGCCTCAGTCCCTCACTCTCACGGCCCAGCCTCAGTCTCTCACCCTCACTACAGCCCCCACTACCAACCACGCCTGTATGAGATAATCAGCTTGAACACATTTTCTTGTATTATATGATTTATTATTATTATTATACTTTGTCGCTGTCTCCCGCGTTAGCGAGGTAACGCAAGGAAACAAACGAAAGAATGGCCCAACCCACCCACATACACATGTATGTTCATAAACGCCGACACACCCATATGTACATATATATGTACATTTCAACGTATACATACATATACATACACAAACATATACATATATACACATTTACATATTCATATATGCTGCCTTCATCCATTCCCGTCGCCACCCAGCCACACATGAAATGGCACCCCCCTACCCCCGCGTGCATGCGAGGTAGCGCAAGGAAAAGACAACAAAGGCCACGTTTGTTCACACTGTCTCTAGCTGTCATGTGTAATGCCTCTTGAGGGTTTGCGTGCTCGGGGCAAAATACAAAGCCTGTGGTATATTTGCACGGTTCCTCATGATCAATATGGCTTGAACTAAAATCTTTAACCATACTACACTGCAGAAGGTGGTGTTCTGTATTGTTCTTATCAACAATATCAGCAGTACAACTTACCTACATTGTCAAAGCATTTGATTGAAGCAGATCACGAATACGTTATTATATTTCTTATCGTTATCTCTGAAACCAAAAATGGACTCTGTCAAACTGAAGTAATAGATGATATAAACAACACAAGGGAAATGGCGGCAAATACTTTTGATCATGGAGGTTAAGCGAGGCGATAAGTGCTGAGGGCTTGAGGTGATAACTAGTCGTTGGGGGCGAGAATCCTCTCATAATGCAAGGGAAGATGAACCATATAGGTGTACAGGGCGGGATGTGACGGTCGCACATCCACACACTGTGATGGGTCTGATGAGTATCTTGTAAGTTGACAGTCGATCACGCCCATACGGGCGGGAGCGATGCCAGCCACGCCCGCACCTCCCGCCAGACAAGGAAGGTGAGGATGATGTGTGTGATCACCAGACGAAGGGGAGTGTTAACACGTCAACTGACTGGTATACTGGCTCGGGAGGGGATCTGACAGACGCCGACGTGGGTGAAACATGACGTCAGCACCGATGCCTCAGGGAGGACATGAATGGCAGAAACTGGCAGGTCCAGGAACCTATTCACTGCCTCCTGTCTGTTGTTCATCATCGCTGGCCTTATCAACACGGGATCATCTGCCTTTCTTTTTATTACTAGAGAACTTCAATTCCTACTGATCACTGGCCTTGAGGTTGGAGTGCTGGTCAATCGCGTCGTTTGCTGAGGGTTTAAAGATGTTGAAAGAAATGGGAAAAGAGAGTTGCTGTTTGATGACCATTACCTGGAAGGCTGGACATTATCTCGGTGTTGATAGAGTGAAGGTCAAAGAAGGACCTCTGTCACCCCTCACCTTGAGAGTCAATGTATGTAAATTGAGGCGTAGTCTCCAGGTGTGATGTCTCGGTGATGTATCTGTGTCTGTGACATCACACTCACCTCAACTGGTTTTTATCAGCGTAGATGTTGTTGTTGGTGGCAGTGCAGGTGGGAATAGGCCTGACGTAAGTGTTCAGAGGTGAAGACTGGTTTTGTTTCGTGTGCCTGTGGGAGTAAAGAATGTGACCTCCTCCCGCCTGGTGTTAAGAGAACGGACCTCCTCCCACCTGGTGTTAAGAGAGCGGACCACCTCCTGCCTGGTGTTAAGAGAGCGGACCTCCTCCTGCTTGGTGTGTAGAGAGCGGACCCCTCCTGTTTGGTGTGTTGAGAGCGGACCTCCTCCTGTTTGGTGTGTAGAGAGCGGACCTCCTCCTGTTTGGTGTGTAGAGAGCGGACCTCCTCCTGTTTGGTGTGTAGAGAGCGGACCTCCTCCTGCTTGGTGTGTAGAGAGCGGACCTCCTCCTGCTTGGTGTGTAGAGAGCGGACCTCCTCCTGCTTGGTGTGTAGAGAGCGGACCTCCTCCTGCCTGGTGTGTAGAGAGCGGACCTCCTCGTGTTACTGAGGGGGTAGTAGCTGTTGATTCATCCGGACTCTTTTTTTAAAACCAGAACCATATATATGTAGCAGGGATTTAGGAGAGGTCGACTGGTAGAACGCACTTATTAGGGGGAGTGGTTGACCAGTTGAGGGATTTTTGTTTAACTAAAACTAGCTTTTGTTTGTGTAAAGTTGTCCTAGATGACATACTTGGATCTTCAGTTAAACAAAACTAAGCTTAATTTTCTTGTTTATGGCGAAGGCTTCAGCTAAGGATAGACGTTGTTATCGAGACCAAGTCGTAAGGAAGACGTTAGAAGAAAAAAGATAAAGAAATTTGGAAATAGGAAGAAGGTTAGAAAAATAAGCTAAGAGACTTTAAAGAACTGGAAAACCTGCCTTCATAAATGGGTATGTTCTTATATAATCAAAATGATAGTCCAGTAACCCCTAAGTTACTTGAATATCCTTTGTGTATCATGAAACTTGAAGCTACAGGACGAGGTAAAGCTGGGCAGGAGAGAGGAGAGCCTCAGGAGGGGAGAAAAGAATCCGAGAGTAGAGAACCCCAGGGGGAGATAACATAGGGAGGAGGTAAGTGAACCTGGGGAGATGTGCGAGGAACTGGGGAGTGATGCAAGTAACTGAGGATGGGGAGGAAAACCTGGAGAAGGGTTGGATGACAACGGGAGAAAGCAGAAGAAGCAGGAGGTGGGAGGAGAGCCTAGTAATGAGGAGTATAGTAGTCACCGCCGGGCTGGAGTGATGGGAGGGTAGTGTGGAGTGTGGCTGAGCCGCTGACCACAATAACAACATTAACAGCCGTACCTTATGGTGTGATAATTTACCTCACACTTCACTAGCCACACACACACACAGAATCCTAGCTTCTCTCTGTTGCCTCTGTATGTGCTTGTATATATTAATGTGTATGTATAGTTTTGGTGTTTATTTGTATTCGCATGTATATCGTGAGGTGTACTGTGTATGCCCTGTATGTGTATGTATGTCTTCGTGAGTCCATATGGCTTGTATGTATACTCTCTGTTCACATGTATGTCTTGAGGTGTGCGTATGGCTCGTCAGTGACCTGTGTGTGCACATATGGTGTGTGTATCTCTTATGGATATGCCTGAATGTATATGTGTTCGTATTAATATGAAGGCGTGTAGTGTGTGTAGTCAGTCGTGATGCCATTTATGATGTGACTGTATGGTATACCTACACATGAGCGTCCGCACACACCCACTGTTATAGTCATGTGTGCACCTCAACCCTGGGAGAGAATTAGACAGACATGCGCACCATCCTCCCTCAGGAAGCAGCGGCCATCCTGTGTGTACATGTGGCGCGTGAGAAGACATACACGTGTGTGTGTGTGTGTGTGTGTGTGTGTGTGTGTGTGGTCGTTGAATGAGAGGGCCAGCCACTCCCTGCTGGCGCAGAGCCAACTAGACCCCGGGAACGCCAGCCAGACCCGGGAACGCCAGCCAGACCCCGGGAACGCCAGTCAGACCCCGGGAACACCTGCCAAGCCTCTAAGCTTCTTTGCCTATATGAGGCAGGCAGTGTGGTAAAGCACGTGTGGGAGAGCGAGATGTTACGACGAGTGAGTGAAAGAGAGAACGAGAGGAAGGTAGAGACGACACATACAGACACACACACACACACACACACACACACACACACACACGAGTCAAGGTGAGGGGAGGGGGCATCACACACACACACACACACACACACACACACACACACACACACACGAGTCAAGGTGAGGGGAGGGGGCATCACACACACACACATAGCCGTAAGTCAAGCCATTCATTACCTGTACGTTCACCCACGCTAGATACCCTGTCCTTCCACCACTCCCAGGCCAGCGTACCTAGCGACTTCCAACCGCTCACCCCACAACCCACAGCCGCCCACCACCCAGACAGTGTACCCGGCACCATCTGCCGCCCACCACCCAGATAGTGTACCCAGCAATACCCGCCGCCCACCACCCAGACAGTGTACCCAGTACCATCTGCCGCCCACCACCCAGACAGTGTACCCAGCAATACCCGCCGCCCACCACCCAGACAGTGTACCCAACAGCACCCGCCACCCACCACCCGGACAGTGTACCCAGCAGCACCCACCGCCCACACTTGGTCCTTCAGTGTGCCTCAGGGTCGTCTGTCGTCGGTGGTCGGGTTAACGCCTTGCACGCGTAGGAGTCAAGCATAGGGCGCTCTCCCTGTTGCCAGGCAAGGTGTCAAGTGGGAAGTGTCATGTGTCAAGTGGGGAGTGTCATGTTTGGAGTGGAGTGCGTAGTGTACGGGGGGAGAGGGGATTGTCATGTGCCAGGTGGGAAGTGTCATGTGCCAGGTGGGAAGTGTCATGTGCCAGGTAAGGAGTGTCATGCGTCAGGTGGGGCGTCATGTGCCGCGTGGGGTGTCGTTGAAAGTGCAGATTAGCGTGTGTCAAGTAGGAAGTGTGACACAGACGCAGGAGCAGACCACAGTTTCACATGCTTATCCTCTGCTGACACCAGCATAAGTGTGGCACTCTGTCTAGCAGGAACCTGTCGGGGACCAAAGATCAGGACCTCTCCTGGGCCGCCGGTAACGCCGTCTGGTGCTGGGACAAGTGTGAAGTACGTCGTTGTTGGGGAGAAGTGAGGGGCGTCAACTGCAGCTTCGTATGAGAGATTACCGGGTAGTAACGACCACTATCTCACTTCGGACGACCAACATTGAAGACCCCGGAGAAAGGGCTATAAACACAGCCAGAGTGTACGTGGCCTGAGAATTACCCTAATACCTGAAGAGGTGTTAGATATTTTGCAATTAGTTGGCGTAGCTTGATGTTGACGGCCTGAATGACCCTGGCAGTTGATAGACCTAAAGCACGAACAACCAACCAACCAACCAGGCAATCAACAATGTTGGATGACCTTACCTTCGATGAACATATTGTAGCAACAGCTGACTCATCTAAAAACTTGACAGGGGGGATTTCACGGACCTTCAAGGTTATAGAGGTAAAATCTGTGATGTTGTGAGGCTCTGACCATCTCCGAGATAGAGTACTGCTTTGATGGGGGGGCGACCTCACCGAGTTAGAATTTACACCTAGGTCTCCCACGACCCGCATTAACAATGTAAAGAACTTGAACTATTGGGAGCGAAAACAGTGAGGCGTCTATTAGCACAACAGGTGTGGAATATTCTGTATAATAGTTTCACTGAATTCAAAAGGTCCAGCAAGTACAATAAAGGTAAACATTTAATCATCCACGGTTCAATTTTTTCTAATACGTTACCTGCAGCCGGCCATTAAAGCACTATGGACTGTTCTGTGGAGAAGTTTACAATGGACTTGGCCTGGTGTACCCAGGAAGTGGAACCAGACCAGACAGGATGTGGTGGCTACCTAGGTCTATGGACCGCTGCTTCCAGCGGCCTTACTTGCCAGAGTAACAATACGACAGCTTGGTCTGTGACCGTCCTGCGGGAAAGGAATTGTACGTAAGGTAAGGTAAGGTCCCACACCTAGCTCTAGGGATAGAAGATCTTCGAAACCATTGTAAGGTAAGATCGCAGACCTAGCCTTAAGGGTACGAAACCTCCGAATGTCACGTCTGTGTAGTACGTCAGGTATTACGGAAGTAGGATCACGGAAGGAAAATGTAGATGAATCTCATACTGTTGTAGATATGAGGTAGTATTCATATTCTCTTGCTATGCACTGGAGACTGTCGTGGTGTGCAACATGCACTGGTCGCCGGTCTCTCGTGGCACATCATGCACCACTGTGCAGCGACTCGGTCACAACAGTAGCCACTACAGTCAATGACTTTGCAAGAAGATTTACCACCAGAAGGTCGTGTTGTGCCCCTGATACCTCGCTCATGGACGTCCGGCTGTGGTGAAGATTCGTTAGCTATATATATATATATATATATATATATATATATATATATATATATATATATATATATATATGAGTTATACAGAAAAGCTTTCAAATGGAAGCCTCTCAAGACGCCACAGTCACTACAGGAGGAACATCAGTCACTTGAAGGAAGACTTGGGGTCGTTAAAGACCCCGGCCAGGCGGCTCCAAGGGCGTTTGGTACATCCATATTTACAGACAATATAATATATATATATATATATATATATATATATATATATATATATATATATATATATATATATATATTTCGTTTGATGGATTTACCTTTCCAAATGACGTGGGAAAAAAAATATTCCCAAAAGTTTTTTTATTTCTGAAGAGCGAAATTATGGGCAACAAAAAAAGTCATTTTCTTGAGTAAGTCTCAGGCGTGCTCAGCCTGGGGATTAACGTTTGTTGGGATCATCATTAATCAGAGGCGAGGCCCCGGCGGCAGCGGGGTGTGTATCTGGTCCCGGCCATGTCTGGCCACTGGTGGCCTGGCAGGCGAGGAGTGAGTGACCCAGCCTTGTACTCGGCCTCCGCTGATTCACCTGCTTCAAGTGGTTCGGATAAGCGAGACTGAACTAAGGCTGTCGGTAAGGTTTCCTTGTTTATGTTTTCATTATAAGAAAACAGAGGTAAATTGGCCCGGCGTGCTGATGATCCCGCGTCTTCCGCTCTGTGTAATTAAGTGAGAAGCGAGAGAGGGGCCGCGCTGAGTGGAGGCTCAGGGTCCACCTGCTGGATGGTGAACGAGTCGGTGTTTGTAATGAGTCACGACCACTGAATCATTTACAGTACCGAGACAACGACGCTTCTCATGATCGTCTGGCTCGTAAGGATGGGTTTCCTTCAGGGGTTTTCCGTGTGTGAATCCTGTTGGAGGTTTCTGTGAGACCTCCCTCAACCTTCGGCTCGCCACAGCTGAACATCTTGAAGTATTTGTTATTCCCTCGCCGCCAGTCTGTCTGTACCGCGAGCAGCGGCTCAGTGGTAACGTTCTGAGGCACTCCTGAGCAAACTTCTAATGTGTCTTTTTAAAAGTACTGTTAAGAGTACAGTCCTTACTCCCGACAGCCTACAAGGCTGTGTCTATCACAGTATTTAATCCTAAACTGAGACTAACCTCGGTATAGGTATAGGGACGGCGGCTGTACCACCACCCTGGTCTGGGGTGAAGAAATATAAAGAAAAAAAGGTTCTTCACGGATGGTCGTGGCTGTGTGTGTACAGAAGGCCTTCCTCGACTTGTGTCGCTGTCGGAGCAGACCAGAGTACGACTGGACGTGTCCAGACCATGAAACGAATGAGCGATGGTAATATAGAGAGTGTAATTGCCGCCATGCGACGGGGGCTAGAGGGATGAGACTGAAGCTGGTGGCAGGACAGCGGTTCACGAGAGCCAGCCTTCCATCGAGCTAAGCCTAAGGTGAGCCTGACGCAGCTGTGGGCGTGATCAGTGACCGAGTCTCACGCTGCCTCTCTCGTCGTTAAGGCTCAGGCGAGGCTGAAGTATTTTTTTGATGAAGAAATGGTTCGTGCATGACACACTTGCCCGAGATTTTACACACATTTTTTTTTAGATCTTTCTTAATATCCTTCATTTACTGCTTTTTTTTTATTTTGAATTAAACCTTTTATTATACGTGAATACAACTGTATGTGGCATCTGTGTGTGTCAAGTCATAACGTAAAGCAACGTGTGGTAGAGGTGGTTCACCATATCATTGCAATTAATTATGGTAATTATATTCATAATCATTAGAACACAGTGTGAATGACTCGCTCGTTCTCGGATGACGGCGTCAGTGTAGGGGAATATACGACGTTTTTCATACGAACTGTTTACTGATGTGGTCGCATGTGATGCTGTAAACATGGGAGGTAGAGATGAAGAGGAGCAGATATATAGCAAGCAGAAGTGCCCGAGGCACAGAGCAAGCAGGAGTGCCTGAGGCACAGAGCAAGCAGGAGTGCCCGAGGCACAGAGCAAGCAGGAGTGCCCGAGGCACTGAGCAAGCAGGAGTGCCCGAGGCACTGAGCAAGCAGGAGTGCCCGAGGCACTGAGCAAGCAGGAGTGCCCGAGGCACTGAGCAAGCAGGAGTGCCCGAGGCACAAAGGAATCGGGGAGATCCTGCACATGTAGCAAGAACGGAGGCCCTCAAGGCACAGAGCGAGCATAGAAGCCCGGGTGACAGAGGAATCAGGGCAGACCGAGCCACAGGCGTTACCGGGGAGGCAGTACATCTTGCCTGCTTGACACGTACATCCTCGCCTACATCTCATTAAGCAGCCAGTATCCTCGGCCCCGCTGTGCTCGCTGCGGCGGCAGCCACAACAGTTCGTGATTGATTCGAATTTTATTTACCAGTGTCTCCTTTTACGTGACGTCATACATCAACAACGTCATCTCTCATGTGGGGTGACAGTCGCTGCCATATTTACATTTCTGACGAACTTATCAGTGTTTGTGTGTTCGATCTTTTGAGGATTTATGTCGACAACTTTTTTAAGATTTCCCAAAAGAACAATCGAGGCTTTATTTCTTTGACTAGGCTCACTTGTGCAGCGATTCAGCGTGAGATGTTTGGAAGGGCAGAAACAGTCGGTCGGACCACTGTTTGTATGTATGAACACACACACACTTGAATATCCGCACTTCAATATATCTGCTGAATATGATGATAATCATAGGATGCCTTTAATCTTCAGAGAACTTTAAAGAATTACAAAAGATAATTCAGAAAGAGAGAAGAGAGAGAGAGAGAATAATCGTGAGGATAGAAACATGTCTGATGGCCTGTAATTCGGCAGCATCAATTACAAGGCAAGTGTTGTGGAGTCATTCACACCAGCAGTGGCTGTCTGGGTCAGAAGACGGTGGTCTGCTGAAGGACACGACACGGGGAGGGAGGGAGGCTGAGAGCAGGAGGTGGGGAGTGGCAAGTGTGGGGGAGGAGGAGGGAGACAAGGGGGGCGGACATTGCACTTGAAACTGCAGCAGTTGGCGGTCTGTCCTGCCATGATGAGTGAGGAGCACTTGTCTCCCTCTCTCTCTCTCTCTCTCTCTCTCTCTCTCTCTCTCTCTCTCTCTCTCTCTCTCTCTCTCTCGTGCAGCTGGTGTAATGTGTTCTTGTTGGCTCTGTTCTGCTGGTCGCGTGTTGTTATTTATTGGTAGAGTACTGTTGTAGGTGTGCTGCTGTTATTGGTAGAGTACTGTTGTAGGTGTGTTGTTATTGGCAGTGCTCTGTTGTTGGTTGCTTGTTGTTGGCAGTGCTCTGTTGTTAGTTTGCTGTTGTTGGCATTGTTCTTTTGTAGGTGTGCTGTTGTTGGTGGTGGTGTATTGCTGGTGTTGGTGGTGTTGTATAGGCGTGGATGTGGCGGGGACTTTGTGGTTGTGCATATTATGAATTCTGTTTATAGTCTCGCTTTTGGCACAAGTAACTTTTAGAGCGCTGCGTAATTGCAGACAGTGTAACGACCGTTGCTCTATTTGTAGAGTACTGTAGGTGTGCGCTGTTATTGAGAGACTGGTTGTAGCCATGGGCTGTTAGGTGTCAGCTGTTGTGTGTGCTAGCTGTTTTGGTCGTAACTGTGTATGGCTAGCGTCTCTGAATACATTATTGTTGTTCATTGTCTGAAAACGGGTTTAGGTGCACTGTAATGGAGAGAAGTGATAGGTGACTATTTTTTCAGCATGCTCTGATAAGGTTGAATCTTTATGGTGGATCTTGTCGTCAGAGTGTCTCCTTCACTGCCATGCCTTTGTAACTAGACTGAGCGGTATGCATTCGCATCTCCGTTTGCTTCTTATTTGGCAGGGCACACTTATCTTGCTTAGTTGTATCGGCAGTCAGTATTAGGGTTCATGTGTGTTGATGTATTACTGGGGTGCTGGTGTTGGTGGTGTTGTATTGCTGGTGTTGGTGGTGATGTATCACTGGTGTGCTGGTGTTGGCGTACCATCGGCTTCCTAAGTAAGTTTGATGTGCCACAAGATACTATTTGATCATTAATATAATTAGTAGTGATGTTAAGGCATCATTGTCTTCAGTTCAATTAACCGCCGCGTAAAAACAAGTACATACTGATAACTCTCTGGCTTTTATTGTTCAGTATCTTCCAGTATCTTTTTATTGGATCATAACCCAGCGAAAGATGAAGACTAGGAGTGATTACTGTTGTAGGTTGTTGCTTGTCTATGATACGTGGATGTGGCGGGACTTTGTGAACTTGGACAATATTATCGAATTCTTGTTTATAGTCTCGACCTTTTGAGCACAACAGTAAGACTTTTGAGCGCTGCGGTACAATCCATGAACACGAGGATAACGACCAGTTGCCCGATCGTAGACCAGGCCATCATGGGTCGTTCCGTCGTGATCCAGAGAACTGGTTCCCCCGTAAGCCAATGGGCTGTTAGCGTCCGTCAGCCTGTGTGTTCCTAGCCTGCCTGGCTCGTACACTGTGATGGAACACTAGCGTCTCCTGAATACATTCATTGTTGTTCACTTCTCTGAAAACCGGTTTGCGGAACCACTGAGCCAGAGAGAGAGAGAAGGAAAAAAAAAGGAAAAAAAAAAGACTAATTTCTTTCACGCATGCTCTAGATAAACGCTTAAAGAAATCTCTTACTGGTGGATCCTTGTCGTCAGAACGGGTCTCCTCACATGACCATGCCCTTGTAAAACTAGACTGAAGCGGTAATAACGACCATTCCCAAACCCCCGAATTGCTTCTAACTATAATGGCACCGGGAGCACAACTTATCTTGCTTAGTTGCTAAAATCGAGCATCAAGTAATTACGGGTCATGGTTCAGATTTGTCTCCATAAATTCGTCTTATGGTCTACGTCTTCCACCAAAGATGGATATCCCTCCTCCTCCTCCTGCTGGTATCTTTTCTCGTGTACTTAAAGGTTTGATTTTTTTTCCTTCCTGCTTTTATCTTGGCTGTTTACGCTGCACAAATACCAGTTTAGTTTTATGTTCATTGTAAAGCCATGTTCTCCCTTACAGCTAAGGGCTTGTTTGTAATCCCTTCTTGTTTATCATGTTCTTGTTTATAATCATGTTCTTGCTCATTATGTTCTTGTTTATAATCATGTTCTTGCTCATTATGTTCTTGCTTATAGTCATGTTCTTGCTCCTAATGTTCTTGCATATAATCATGCTATTGTTCATTATGTTCTTGTTTATGATCATGCTTCTGCTTCTCAAAGACTTGCTTGTCATATTCTTGCTTATAATTATGGTTCTGTTTGATATGTTCTTGCTTATAATCTTGGTTTTGCTTTTCATTTATAATCATTATCTTATAATGTAACTTTTATATCCTTGCTTAGAATTATACTCGTATCTATCATGTACTTGTTTATAAACTTGGTTTAATCATGTTCTTGAGTATCATGTTCTTGCTTATCATCATGTTCTACCTTACAATCGTGACCTTGCTTATCATGTTCTTGTTTATCATCTGTCTTGCTTATAATCATGTTCTTGCTTATAATCATGCCCTTGTTTATCATCTGTCTTGCTTATGATCATGTTCTTGCTTATTATCTATCTTGCTCATAATCATGTTCATGTTAATGATGATTCCTTGGTTATAGTGCTATACCTGCATATTGATAACATTACGGTTTAAAATGTCTCATCCATTTTGACATCATCTTCTGTCTACCATCCCAGATGTCGCTGTTTATTTGGCTCTCATGGTTCATAATGCCACTCACACGTACAATATAGGCAATGTATAAAGTCCAGTAGAATGTTCTTTTTTTCTTTTTAACTGGTATTTGAGTTTGTAAGGTCTTCAGATCAGAATTATTCCCTATAATTCTTTTCAGTAATCCACTTCTTTTTTAGTACACTCTCGCTGATAATCCAGCTTTGATTATCTAGTTCTCGCACATAATCCAGCTCTCACCGTCAGCTCTTGTACAAGATCTATATCATGGTGATGATAATCTGCTTCATGAATATTCCAGTCCTGAATCATGATTCACATCTTGTACATAATCAGGCTTCTGCCCATGACACAGTTTTTATATATAATTATTTCTTGCACATGATCCCCTGGCCTGTGATTTTGTTTCTGTCTTACAAAACCAGTTCTCAGTATCTAAGTTCGTCCTCTGGAGTTTTAACTTTTTATATATTTCATGTCTTGTTCAAGATCTATTCTCAACAAAAAGATAAATTAGTTTGATTCTTTTGTGATAAGACAGTCTCAAGATGATGGTTATGATTTCTATAAAACTGTTATTGATAAACAAGTTCTTGATTATAATGTACTTATTGTTACCACTTCTTGCTTATCATGTATTGAAACAAGTTCTTGCTTCTGAAGTACTTCATACAAATACGTTAGTTCTTATTTACATTCAACTCTGATCAATTCCTCCTTGTCATCTACGTTTTGGTAATATACTAATTCTTGATTATATCATATTTCTTGCCATTAAATCGCTTCTTGCTTATTATGTACATTTTCTTAATAAACCAGATTTTCTCTTTATACACTTCTTCATAATACACTTCTTACATAAGTATTGTGGTTAATGTTCATAATGCACATCATATGCATAATCTGGAAGTAGGACTGATACCAGTGGTATGAAAAAAGCAGATGTTATGCCCATCTTTTATAAAGGAGACGGGGAAAAGGCGCTGAGCTGCAGACCAGTATAGTTAATACTCATGATCCAGAAAGTACCAATGAGGCAGGCATGTTCGGAGGCAAACAGAGGATTCCTTATCATAGAGAAGCGACTTGAGTGAGAAACAGAATGGATTGAGAGAGAGAGAGAGAGAGAGAGAGAGAGAGAGAGAGAGAGAGAGAGAGAGAGAGAGAGAGAGAGAGAGAGAGAAGGTCATGTGATATGGGTCTAATGGGCTTCTGTGATAAAGCAAGAAGCAGCGTCTAAGAAAAAGAGGATGATGGATAGATTTCCTGTTTATGGACAGTGAAAAGGCATTTGATACTGTCCTCCACACGAGACTGGTAGAAAAACCTGAAGGGACAGTCTGGATTCATCGATGGATCCCTGACTGTCTAATGGCATAGAAACAGAGGAGGGTCGTCAGAGGTGCCTTTTCTGGATGGGCAAATGCGACCACTGGAGTGGGAGTCCTGGACCCACCATTATTTCTGATCTATGTTTACGACTAGCAAGTGGGACATGACCCATATATGTATTTGCAGATGATCATGCTAAACGTGTGATGGACATAATCAGTGTTCCAGTTTGCTACAAACTATGGAGAGATCTGGATGGGTTCCAGCAGTGATCAAGATTCAGGGGTAATGAAATTCAGCCCAAACAAATGTAAAGGTATAAAGACGGGACACAGTGCTACGTGTCCAGACTTTATCAGCCGAGAGGAAGTGTCTCGCAGGAATCTACCTTTGAGAAGGACCTGCTGAAGGTCAACTGGATGACCACTCTGTGACCAGGAAAGCATAGTAGAGGAGTAATGAAAATGTCAAGTTATGTATTGATCATTATCAAATTAACAGTAAGAAGAAGATTGCAGATTCAGTCTTAATGAAGTCATAGGAAAAGACATAAATACACCTCTAGAGTATTTCATTGTTTCTGATGTAGAGAAAGAGTAATTTGTTGATACGAGGAGGAGCTTTTCATGTGTCAGGATACGAGGAGGAGCTGTTCATGTGTCAGGATACGAGGAGGAGCTGTTCATGTGTCAGGATACGAGGAGGAGCTGTTCATGTGTCAGGATACGAGGAGGAGCTGTTCATGTGTCAGGAAGGGCCACCCGCAAAGGTCCTGATTAAAGTCTATAATTATCAATGTTCATCGGACAGTAATTTTAAACTGCAGATCAAAACTTGCAACTGTTAAACTTACTGAGTGTGTTTGTATGTTTGTGGTAAGCAAGAGGCTGCTAAGATCCTTCGATAATATATTTGAACTGTAAACATTGAGAGCCGTTTCTGTCTGAATCACTAGATACAACAGGATTAATATGGCATAAAGTTTTTGTTTTTTTTTATATAGTGTTGAGGCTGCAGTAGCAGAATGCTCATACGAAATACTCTGAAAGTTTTGGCGGAAGTTCTGGGAGACCAGTTAGTCACACCTGAAGTGGGGAAGGATAAAAGATAGAGTGGAAGCCGAGGACGTCCTGGGAACAGTGAGAATCCTGTACACTCGAGTAACTCTCCACTTCTGCAGAACAAAAAAATAATGAGGTTCCTCGACATTACAGTGACTGCAGTGGAAAATTGTTAACTTTCTGTACGATAAGACTGATGAGTGCGTACAACATTATGCTAAGATGCCCCTGCCAATGTTACGTGTACTGAGGTTCTCTGCCGCTGATACATCATACTGAGATCCAAAGTTACACGAGGTTCGCGATGTATTTGGTTATAAACATATATCTTTCCAACCACAATTCACGTGGAGGTATGGAGTTAGATCCTGTGTTACGGGAATTAGTGGAAGAAGGTAGAGTCTGAGCCTCTCTGCCGTAAAGTTTGATACTTAATGTCACACACGCGGCCCAAGGGCAACGCCTCCAGACACCAAATACAGAGACGCTGCAAATTTGGGCGAGAAGAAGAGAAAGAACATATGCAGACTAGGATCAGGGGAGCGAACCGGTTCTATACGAAGGAAACGAGTAACAAACATGAAAGGATCCTGAGCTACCTCAGCAAGGACGATGCGAACTTGTTTAGAAGACTTTGGGAACGTTCACTTGGAACCTGATTGAAGAAATAACCGAACGCACAAGTCAGAAAAAAGTTAGGATGATTGTACTACTCCTGTATTGTTATTATACGATGATGGAATGGTTGCACCGGAATGTCAATCATGTCTTCTACTGGAGATGTCTGAAGCCGTTCATACTGCTGAAGTGAGAAACCTTACGTCAAATACGAGTGAAATTCAGTGAACTGTGGAGGTGAATGTGGATCAGAGAAGACGACTTAACATCAGTGGAAGCAAGACTTCTCCTCCCAACACCAGGAACAGTACGGGACACCAGGAGCTCACCAATCTCAAGGAACCAGGTCTCCTCTGTGTTTGATCCACTAGGTCGGCGGACCTGAGGGCATTAACCACAGTCTCCTTGTATAAGACTTTAACAGAGGCACCCTGTCGGAGACTGGGATGTTCGGGTAGAGACGGGACACTAATGCATCATTCATATACCTCGTAACTCAGTTTTTCTTGGCCATACAGATTCATAAGTAAGTCAGCATACTAGCCGGGCAGGAGCAGCAACACAAGGGCCCGGCCCCTGCCTAGGACACAAATAAACAGCAGCAAGTGAAGAGTGACCCAGATCCCGAACAGCACCATCAGCCCCTGTAACGCTACACTCTGCCTGGCAACTCTGATTTTTTTTCTCCTTTTTGTTTATAGTCCTCACGACGGACGAATGTGCATTGATTATACGTTGCTTATACCGACAGGGATCATGGGCGTATATTGTGAGGTCGGGGGAGATTGATGCGCAGTTTGCAGGAGCTTTCATTAAGGAACGTTGTTGATGTGCGAGAGGAAGAAGTGCAGCTAAAAGGAAGTGTGTGAGACGACCCCGTTAGGCGGTAGTTGTCGCAGCTGTTTGTGGTTAGGCGGAGCTGCAGCTGATCCAGCACACACACACACACACACACACACACACACACACACACACACACAAGAATCGATACCTTCAGCCAGGCCGACGCACCGCTCGTACCGATCTAACAAGCTACAATTCTCGGAGGGTCGTGTGTTGACATGAGATTAAAGTGTTGCCGTTGAGGAGGCCTCGGTATTGGTGTTCACGGCTGTTGGTCGGTGCTTTTGATAGCACTGTCAGCAGGTCCACTCGAGGATGAAGCCTGTTGGTGAGTGCTGTTGGTGAGTGCTGTTGGTGAGTGCTGTTGGTGAATCTTATTGGTGAGTGCTTTTGGTGAAGGTACTGGCTAGGATCCATGCTTGCTATTTATGAGGAGGTGGTACCTGCATGTAGGTATGATGGTAAGGAATATTGTCTTGGGCAGCTGTTAAGTTGGGATGGTTAAGTGTGACTGGTAAGGGTAGAGCGCGAGCTCTGTTGGTAAGGAGTGGTTGATGAGGGCAGAGGGCGAGCTCTGTTGGTGAAGAATGTTGGTGTCAGTGTCTGTACGTATCATATGGAGGTGGGGGGCATTAGCGTGGCAAGTGACCACCTCTATCACCACCATCATTTCACCACCTGCACTTCAGACCACCCTAACCCTCACCACCGCCACTCGCCACTACCCCCTTCGCCTCCACTACAACTACTCGTAACTATCCTCTGCTCCATCGCCTGCAGCAGACGCCCTCTCATTAGTGTTCCGCCCGAAGGACTTGGACACAGCCAGTTATTTCCCCAGGACGATCCATAGAAATGCACATAAATTCTCCCCTCCTGATCTGCATATCCTAAATACTTGTCTCAAGCCGCCCATGTCAGGCGAGGCTGCCAACTAGGCTCTTAAAATGTGTGTAAAGTGTGGCGTGTCAGTCCAGCGATGCGCGTGCGAGCTATATATATTGGCCAACAATGTACTCGAGGGCTAATTTAGACTTGTTCTTCAGCTTTCCCTGCAGCTCCTTACTATTTGCTTCTATTCATTCTAATCTCTACTTGGCTGGGAAATATATGTCGATGTTCGTTAACGTCATTTGATCTGGGAGAAAAGGAGGAACGATACTGGTTTGTTGAAAGGCTGCTCGTTGTTTGTGTGTTGCTGGCACAGAGAAGGAGCCGAGTAAGGATTTTCCCTCAAAGGCTAGCTTCTCTGTTCTTGATGCTACCTCGCCTAATGGTTTTGTTTTCATATTTGCAACCCTTTCCTCAGCGTCTGCCTCCATGTTTGGACACTGGGGAATGAACAATTTCATCGCCTTTGTTAGCCCTGTAAGCTGCTCATCTGTCATGGAAATATGCCAGAGAAGTACAGCAAAATGTGTAAGAAGTACAGCTGGTGTTTGATAAGTATGACTGATATGCGAGAACTGTATTACTAATTTTGTGAGATGCATAGCCAATTGTGTGAGGTATAGCTAATTGTATGATATATATATATATATATATATATATATATATATATATATATATATATATATATATATATATATATGATTGTGGTAGTTGCATAACTAATTGTGTGTGTGTGTGTGTGTGTGTGTGAGAGAGAGAGAGAGAGAGAGAGAGAGAGAGAGAGAGAGAGAGAGAGAGAGAGAGAGAGAGAGAATGATTATGCAAAAGTGTATACCCTTTAAAGAAGGTATACACTAGAGACTGCTGCTAGAGACTTACATTATGGGAAAACTGATGAGGAATTATGATAACTGCAGAGATGAGTTATGTAGAGAGATAACAAGAGGAAATGTTTAGCGGTAATGCATGGGATATGGTGATAGGAAGATGACGACGTGGATAAGGGAGATTGATGATAATGACGTGAGAGGCGAGAGATTGTTGGTAGTAGCATGAGAGGAGAAAGACTAGTGATAGTAGCATGAGAGAGGTGAGGGATTGGTGAGATTAGCGTGTGAGAGATTGGTGAATGTGAGGGGGTAAGAGATTGATGAAAATGAGGCGTGAGAGGTAAGTGACTGGTGAATATGACATGAGGAGGGTGAGAGATTGGTGATAGTGATGTATGAGAATTAAGACACTAATAAAAATGACATATAAAAGGTGAGATATTGGTGATGTGATGTATTGTGAATGACATACAAAGTGGGAGACGAAACGTTGCTGTAATGATACCAGACAGTTAGATCAATCTAATGTATAGATGATATAGAGATGATAATCAGATTTATATATGCGAGCACTTGGTTAATACAGGAAGCGAGGTGACCCATCTGTCTGGGTACACTGCATCCATCTGGGCCCTATGTACCCTTAAGACAGAGCGTGTGCCATCTGTTGCCTCCCCCCCACCCTCACATTTACCACACACCCACACTCCTCTTTGACCATGTCACTCTCACTCCTCTACTTGCCTCATTCCTTTCATGTATAGTTGCCTCCTGACCCTACACAGCTGGAGTCGATTTATGACTCCCTCGCCACTTTGATCTGTGTCTTCGTAAATATCTTCACTTTAAAAAAGTTTGTCGCAATGTACAGGTGTTAGCATAGTTTGTCCCTCCACTCTAAGGGATCTCCTCTGTCGTGAAGACAGTTGAGGTACAATTCTCAACACAGTCCCATTTTACTGATAATTTTATCAGTTCCTGGAAACTTACAGTTCTAAACAATACATCAAAAGTTTAAGAAGCTTCTTAGATCATAATGTCCCCTCCTGCGTCTATTATGATATCCTCTCCTGCGTCTTTCCGTCCTCGTATGTGGATAGGATGATTTGATCAAGCAGCATTTGTAACTGCCAGAGACGCGCTGATACTATACATAGAGAGGAGAAGTCTTCTCCGGTGTGTGTGTGAGTCAAGGCTGTGTGACCTAGGCCAAGGTTAGGGATGGCACATGCTCGCCTGACACTTGCCAGACACGTATAGGCTAAATATAATGAAAATGCCTTCAACACTTGCCGGAAACGCTAAAATTATACCCGGCCACAGTGTGTCACCTCGCTGCAGGGGTAGGGAGTTCTAGAACATAATATGTTTCTTGTGATAAGTGGCAGGTTCACTCTTATGCTGTGGTTACTGACGTTTTGTGCTCATGGCTTTGCTAATGACTGTGGTTTGTGCTTTGCTGATGAGTGTTTTATGCTTCGATTACTGTTAGTCTATACTTGGCTCTCAAAGAACTAGAATGGTGTCATTCCATCCGTGTGTGTGTGTGTGTGTGTGTGTGTGTGTGACTGGGATCTTCTCTGGAAACCCTGGCTGACCGTCAAGGTCGGAAGTTTAGCGTGTGTGGTGTCCCTCAAGGATAAGGACTTGTCCCCTTGTGGAACTTGCGATTCTTTAGTATTATATTTTCAAGAATATATATATATATATATATATATATATATATATATATATATATATATATATATATATATATATAAGATTCGTTTCAGAGTTTTGTCTGGACATATATGTTGATTCATATTATATTTTTGTTACTTTTGTTTTACTGTCAAGACTTGTGATATGCTGGTGTTGGGTATGTTCTGTAAAATGTTTTAAGATTTCTTGAGAATTGTTTTGTAGTGTCTTTAAACAACACTTTAAAATGCTTAAGACGCCTTAGGGTAATGCCCTCTCCCGTCCAGAGGTGTGTCATATTAGGAGATGGCTATAGTTCCATCTCTCGTGACAAAGTTTACATAATTTTTCATCTCCCGAAATCTCCAGAAAACCATATTGGATACAGTTGTCAAAGCAGATGATGGGGACGCCGCCAAGCTTTTTATTTTTCCCTTCAGAATTCGAGTTTTGGGAAGACGTATAACAGTGCGTGTTTACAGTGGAGGGAGATACGAGATGCAGCGATGATTTATATATCTGTTGGTGTCCTAAACTTGGGCTGGGGAGGGCGGTGGCCAGGGTGTTCGCTGTCTTGTGGTTATTGGCGCGGTGATGGATGTTCGCTGGTGTGTCAAAACGTGCTTGTTTAGCCTCGCAGGCAGGCAGGCAGCCACCCGCGTCCGCAGACGATCATAAAATCCGAATCCATTCGTTCCTGCTCCGGCAGTCACGACCAAGATTTAAGACACGAAAGATGAACATCCGAAAGCACTTGCTAAATTCTTCATATTTTTTTTTTCATTTTGTGAATCGCACGCACGCGCACAAGCATTCACATACACGCGCATGCACGTGCAAGCATAATTGTAGACACATAGTTCTTGGTTATGACTGGGTGCGTGCAGCTCCAACCGTCACGCTCATCACAGAGGCTCTCACGGGATGATTCCGTCACATGTTACAGCCGCACGAACACTTTTGCGACGCATCCCAGCGTCACTCTTGGTTTGGGCTGGTTTAAGGTGATCTGAATTAAGGGTGACCCTGGCTGATTTAAGGTGATGTGGACTGGTCTGGAATGGTAGGTCTGGCTTAGGGTGATTTCAAATGGTTTTAGGGTGATGTAGGGAGGTTTTGGCAGAAATGGCTTGGTCTAATCTGGATGTGTGAGGAATATATCACCGATATGCTGGGAGGATGTACACTCCTGGTGAGAGAATGTGGTTTGGGTTGGGGGAGGGAGCGTGGTAGTATGTAGTATGTACCCTTTTAGCCAAATATGGTGCGAGCCAAGGGAGGGGATGGGGTAGGGAGCATGTTTTCCCATGGTTGGAGCATATGCTATAGGCTTAGACAAGGGAATATATTCACCGTGGTTGGAGCATATGTTACTGCGATAGGAGGGTAGAAGGATATGCCCTAGTAGTCGGAGCATGTGTTGTGGGCTGTGAGAGGGAGCCTGGGAGGAGGAAGATGTTTCCTTATGGTTGGAGTATATGGTATGAGCCGTGAGTGTGGAGTGTGGTAAGGAGTAGTATCAGATCTGGCTGCTGAGCACAGCAGCCCCTGCTGTAGACTCGCTGCCACCTCCACACCACCCTACCCCCTGCTGTTCCTGGCTATTATTACCACAGTAGCTCCACACAGGAGAGCATCAGTACCATACAGTTATGTAACCTGAGATATTCATATGCACGTATATTCCTCCACATATCGAAACACACATCACGTTGATGGCCATGGTAGGCCCGGGGAAGCGTCGTTCTCTGTATCCGAACGAAAGGATTCCTTATAAGCTGAAGACCCACACTAGGCAAGGTATGATAGATAGGTTGCAGCTTCTCCTATTTCGTGGACGTGCGTCGGGAGTAAACAATATTCAGATTCTCGCTGCAAGATGATGACAGACGTTCCTGAGAGCGTCTGACGGTGAGCATCGGGTGGAAAATGTATGCACAGGGACGCATCGTTGACCTGGGCGACGTCGGTGTAGCGAATTGCAATGTTGAAGACAAGTGGACCATGGCAGAGTGTCGGCGGGAGGATCAAAGGCTGCCTCGGTCCGAACTGGTGGTGAACCTCCGTGAGTAGTGTGGTGAAGCTCCACTGTGGTCGAATCCCCTGTCTGGTTGAGAACACAGTCGTCGTATCGGAGGTCCTTCTATCCGTCCCGCTCAACACCATAGTCCCGCCTCTGAGTCTTCTAGACTGAATGTAATGTAAGAGTTTCAATTATAGAAAACTTATCGTCTAGATATACATTGACAAAGCATTTTGATGGCTGTATAAGTGAAGGATACAGATCTAGGAGTAGGTGGAGGCCAGTACTGAACGTGCAGTGGGTACAGTACACGGACACAGAAGGGTGACAGGTGGGTCCGAGTGGGAGTGAAACATGGCTATGTTACCAGAGGAGAGTACTGCGGTCTGTTCTCGCATCGTACCCCCCCATTTGTCTTCATCTCCCTCACCACGCTGGTCACAGCCTCATTGGAAGATAAAAAAGAATGTTACTACGAATACAACAGCCATTGTAGTACCTGATGTGTCGTCTGTGGTCTATGTTGTTGTCCCTCTTGCTCGTAATGGACGAGTGGCATCGTCCTTGTCTTGAAAACAAGAGTCCATTCACCTCCTGGTCTTAACATAGAGTCCATTTCTTTCCTTGTGTAAACATAACCCATTACCCAGCACCAGGCTCAAAGTCACATATGTTTGATGACGACGGTGAAAAATTCACTAAAACAATATTGAGGTAAACAGTGAGAGTGGAATGTTGGCGGTGTGTGGTCTGACTCGGGAAGGTGTAGTAATTGCTACACCAATACCAGGTTAGAGTTACTATTGGCACTTGAGCCTGTGTGGTGATGGTACTCATGTTGATTGTAAAGTTTGTGGTCAAAGGTTTAGACGCTGTCTAGACAAACCTTGCAAGGAATGTCACAACACCTTATTGTTAATGACAAAATACCAGAAATTTAAGATTGCATCCACTTTTTGCATCTAGCTAGTAAAACCTACAATGTGAAAGACAATGTAACGCATGTAATGAAGCTTATGTAATGTACCAATTTTGTAACGGCTGTAAAAGTCCACTGGGGTCTGAGTAAGACACTGTGTAACCTCTGTAATCCATTTGCTCTACCGCTCTCTAGATGAGCATGGACGGTACGATGAATTTGCCTGAGTTACCGACACCAATCAATAAAAAAAAAGGAATTCGCTCGAAAAGGAGTTTATGTTGCTGCTGTTGTGATGTAACACTCTCCTGTGTCCTGAACATTGTTGTCACTACCACTCTCTCTCTCTCTCTCTCTCTCTCTCTCTCTCTCTCTCTCTCTCTCTCTCTCTCTCTCTCTCTCTCCCACCACCATAAAACTGCTCTCCTTCCGTCTGCCACTCTGACCATCACTACACAATCTCCTGTATATACCACACATCCCCCCACCCCGGCACCACCAGCAAATGGGGTCTTGCGTACCCCACCACCAACACTGTCATAACATACACTACACTAACAACACGTATGGATTATGCGCTCTGCCACATAGGTTTGTCCATACAACTGCCTTTACCTGGCATCACAACAGAGCTCCGCTGCCGTCCTCAGCCGGCCGGAGCCCCGCAACAAGGGTATGATGCTCTCCCGAGGGAGACGAATTCCACTGCGGGTCATGTGCCCCTGGCGGCGGCGAGACCTTGAGGGGGTAAGTCGTGTTGACACGGCAGCCCCTGACCCGCCCTCCTCCCACAAGCAAGACAAACACCTGGCGCACTCTCAAACCTGCGGCTGTTTGCGCGCCGCCTTGCATCCTCCCCGCTAACTACTGCAGCAACACCCGTGCCATCTGGTTGGCCTGCTGCGTGCGCTCGTGAGTACAGGGTGACGTATGTGTACATGAATGTAGGAAGAAGGAATGGTTGAGAGAAGGCGGGAAGAGGTGTCAATGACCTTGAGGGCTGTTGAGAGAAAAGGGAAGGGGGGGGGGGGGGTTATCAAAGAGGGTGTGGGTTTGGGGGGGATAGAGCGGTGGGAGGGCGGAGGGAAGGTTGAAGGGATAGGAGAGAGGTGATGGTGGAACAGGAGAGAGGCGGCATGTTCCATACTGTACAGAACTGTGCATACCTCGTACCTTTCCACATTTGATATTCACTGACTGTCTTCCACATATACGTAAACCCATCAACGAGTATGCCATGATGATGCTGGATAAAAAGCACACTGCTGCTGCCTGCTGTGAGGAAGTGGAACTCCAGCCGTGGATCGTCTGCTATTGCCATCCTGCCCGAATGGTTTTATGAGTAGGAAATATTTATAGCCCAGAGTCCAGAGGTATTAATATCTCACTCGTCGTATCTTTTATTCGTACCATTTCCCTTGACAGACTTGCTTATAGGTGACGTGGTGTGTGTCTTGCCTCCAGGTCCCGTCACAAACATTGCCGTGAGTGATGCATAGTTTAGAATATGGCAGCTGCGTCATCTTTACCTGCTGGTGGTTTTAGGAAAGGGTGGGAAAATGTCTTCTCTGTGCGCATCCCTCATCCGAGCCCTATCCCGCCCCGCTCCACCCCGCCCCGCCCAGCTCCCGCTCTACCCCGCCTCGTCCCACTCCGTGGGTCAGGAAAGGTTGTGGAATGTCACGTCTGTCAACATCCGTCACTGGGGCATCACTGGCGGCTGGCCGGGCCGACGTCCGGCCTGGACTTGTGTTTTAAGGCTGGAAACTGGGATCCTGTATGGGATACAGCTGGGAGCGGGGGCACTGTATGGGATACAGTTGATGTATGAGTCAAGGGTAGAGTGGGACTTCCTTCCAGACGGGAGGACTTCAAGATAAAACTGGTGTAAGAGCTGGGATATGGTTAGCTTCAGGGGAGGTGAGGGTGGAGTGTAGGGGAGATGCATGATGGTTGAGATACCCCGCAGGAGGGACGGGTTCGGGGAAGGTACCCGCAGGAGGGACGGGCTCGGGGAAGGTACCCGCAGGAGGGACGGGTCCGGGGAAGGTACCCGCAGGAGGGGCGGGTCCGGGGAAGGTACCCGCAGGAGGGACGGGTCCGGGGAAGGTACCCGCAGGAGGGACGGGTTCGGGGAAGGTACCCGCAGGAGGGACGGGTCCGGGGAAGGTACCCGCAGGAGGGGCGGGTCCGGAGAAGGTGTAGTACATACCTGTGTCACGGGTACATAGAGGAAGTCATTATGGCTGGAGTCTGACAGTCAGTCGTGTACAGTATTGTTAGACTGGATGGTAAACTCAGTTTGGCTGTTGGGTTGACAGTGAGGCGAGCGGCTTGACTCACACCAACTATATGCAAGGACACGCTGGCCTGATGTTCTTATTTAAATGATGATGGAAATGTTTAGACCAACAGCTTTGAAATGAATTCTACTGTAACTCTTGCGACGACAGCTGTAATTACCGCTGCTGAAGCTGCTGCTGCTGCGTGTACCGCAAGAATGCAACTGGGACTAAATATGCTCCTCGGATCCTACTGCTGCTGTCCACAACATTGCTTGTGGTGTGTAGCGCCTGTGTTGCTCGCTCACTCCTGTCACAACTTTTGAAGTCTTAATCCCTCGACCTCGAGTGAGCTAGAAAAGGATTAGCATTGTAGAAAACTTCATATGAATAATTGTTCCTCGCCCACAGATTTCTAAGTGTTCCTCACTCACAGGTTTCTAACTGCTCCCAGCCCACTGGTTTCTAACTGCTCCCAGCCCACTGGTTTCTAACTGCTCCCAGCCCACAGTTTTCTAAGTTGCCTCGAAAAACATTTTTTTTTTTTAGGTCTGTTGGTCTTGATGTATAACATCGTGGTGGGTCGGGGTGTGGTGGGGTGGGTTGAGGTGGGGTTGGGTGTATTGTGGTGGGTTGGGGTGGGGTGGGATAGGGTGGGCCGAGGTAGGGTGGGATGAGTGGATATGTAACCACAGTCAGGATAGATACATCTTGATAACTATTGTGCCTTGTCCCAGCTGGGTGCACACACACACACACACACACCACACACACACACACCACACACACACACACACACACACACACACACACACACACACAGTTGAGGCAGTATATGCTGTACCTCTCCTCATGAGAATGCAAATGATAACATGATAATGATGTAACAGTAATTATGGTTGGAATAATTATAATGATGAGAATGATAACGTTGGCTCCCGATGATGGGTATGAGTTAATACATGTTGTAAATATATCAGATGATCTTAATCATTTATCATTATGTTGTTAGAATTAATTGGATTATTATCACGTGTGTGTGTGTGTGTGTGTGTGTGTGTGTGGTGCACAGGCAGTAGCCAGTGTGTGGCTGTAGCTGTCCTGAGGATCCCCAACAACAACCTTATTGTCTAATAATGTTTTCATCTTTATTTCCCAGGTACGTGGTATTGATGTGAGCAGAGGGACCCTACTGTCTGTATTGTGAGTAACGCCATCTGCTGCTTGTACTCTCTCTCTCTCTCTCTCTCTCTCTCTCTCTCTCTCTCTCTCTCTCTATATATATATATATATATATATATATATATATATATATATATACTGTATAAAAATTGTGTGTGTGTTCGTGCTTGTAATTAACATCAGTATATTTTTCTTTATTCTGTTTTATTTACTGTATGATATTTTACTTCTTTACGTACTTCTGAAAAGTTATTCCATGCATATGTGTGTTTAACTGCCAATTTATGATTGCCCATTTGCCTTCATACAACCTTTTAAACTTGTGTATGTTGTCCTCAGTTACTGTGGTCTGATTCTTACAATCTTAGTAAGAAGTTTCTTCTTCGATTTCATGTTATGTCCTCTGGTTGCTTGATCCCTACATCCTTCTAAGAACAATGCAGTAACTACATCATCAAACTGGTTTATAAGTTAAAGGGTATGATCAAGTCACCCCTCACTCATCTTTGTTCCATGGTGGTCATATCCAAAGCCTGTAGCCCTTCCCTGTAACGCTGCTGTCTTAATTGCGGTGCCATCTTTGTAACCTTCCTCTGGACCTTCTCCACCAGCTCTTTGTGCTTCTTTAGTCGTGATGACCATTCCTGAGGAGCTTATTCTTGTCCAAGCTTGATGTAGGATGTGAAAAGTTTGCTGAATGCTTCCTTATTCATGAACTTTATTGCTCTTAAAATATTATCGTCAGACAATTTGTCTCCTTCACAGTTCTCCAAACGTAGGAATCTGACAACACCTTCGGGCCGACGTCAACTTCCAAGTTTCCCTCACTCGCAGATTCCTCCATCTTATATCCTACTTGACAATATTCAGGTTGAGCTCTTCTCTCGCTGTAACCCATCCTCACTACGATACGTTTACCTGGGATGAATTTCATCCACCAAGTATCGGACCAACTTGTGAGTTTGCTTAGATCTGTCTAGGTCTTCTTCTAAGTTGATGCAATCCTCCTCGCTTTTCAGTTCTCTCATAACTTTTCGTCATCTGCAAACATTTCCAGGTAAGAGTACATGCTCTCTGGCATGCCAGTCACATATAGCAATAAGAGATATGGTCCCAGATCAGAACCCTATGGCACTCCATCGTGAGGTTGGCCGCTGACATTCGCTTGCACCTCCAGGTGATCTTCGTACTCCTTGATTAATATAAGTGAGAAGTGTTGCTAACAGACTAGTAAAATGGTTGATCAATATATCAGTTTTCGTTATGCATTTCTTATGTGATTTTTGCATTGAGTGACCTGGAGCCTGAATAGCAATAAAAACCTGTCCTGCAATCAAGGCATAACTAATTAGACTGACGTTTAATTATGTTTTTATTGTATAATCTGAGGGTGATTTATGCTGCGGTGTTGGTCAGTTTGTTGTGGCCCTTTAGTTAGAGTAACCACGGATATTCAAGGAAATTATCAGACGGAATCTTAATTTTGTGGTGGTATTTTCAGTAATGCTTTTAATTTTGATTGATGATTCGATTTTCCGTTACAGAGGCTCTAAATATAATCAGTCAAGAAGAGAAAGATTTTATAGTTTATGGATTTAGTAGAGATATGTCGAGAGCTCAGCTCATCACATGTGTGTTCGTTTAACAAATTCTTGGGTTCGTCTGTGGCTGGGAAATCATCAGATTCTTTGTCTGTTTGTTTGTCAGTTGATGGGCGAGTTTCTAGGAGGTTGATAACATGCGAGTGGAAAATCACTATATTATCCTCATTACCGCCAGTGTCATCACTATCATCACCGCCAGTCATCACTTTCATCACCAGTGTCATCACTATCACCACCATTGTTTTCTTCATCATCACTTTGTGTCATCACTATCACCACCATTATCTTCATCACCAATATGGTCATCACCACTACTACTACTTCCCCCTCCTTGTCTTCTCGGATCCTCCTGCCTCTCTTCCTCCCTCCCCAACACCACCAGAGGGAATGCCATCCAGCCAAGAGGGTCGGGTCACCATTACCGTGCGAGCCTCAGCCACCGACCGACACTAACATAATTCCTTCTGGAAGGAAGATTGATAGGCCGTCAAGGCAGGAAACCCCTGCATGGTAGACTTGGGTCCAAGTTTCCCCTTCGGCAAGATGGCCACCGCTGGTCCAACTGACAGTAGAAAAACATCGTTAACGAACACATTTTCCTTGCCTGACTACCGGTTTTCGTCCAGGACTTCGTCGTGCAATACTTTACATGTTTCTGGTGATTAAGCTCAAGTCCTTCGTACAAATTTCTTCAACAGTCACTAGATTACTGTGCGGATTATTGTGTTGCATCCTAGTGTGTGAGGGTCGTGTAGTGTGGCGGTGGGAGGCGGTGTACACAGGACTGGGTGTGGCGTAAGGTAAGTGCACTGGAGATGTTGAGAGATATGGCCATGGCTACAGCGGCTGGTGGTGGTGAGTGGGGCTGACTGTGTTGCTGAGTGAGGACCGGCCTCGCCTGCCCAACATGGTGGCTCTCGCATAGTAATGGCCAACACCGAGGTATTTATGCCCGCGGATCATTTGTCGTAAATATCTCTCACGGTTGGGAATTATCCAGCAACAGCTGTGTATGGTTGAGGCTGTGGTGGGCATAGGCGCTGGTCCGCGGGGTTAAGATGGGCAGAATAGGTCTGGCGAGTGTGTCTGCCGCTACATTCCCTTCCCAGAATGTACTGGAGGGCTGAAGATCATCTTAGGGAGAATATTTACAACTTGATGAAGTAATCGGCGAGTCTTGTGGCCATATAAGTAAGACTTAATATAACATCAAGGCCAGGGATATCCATACATAATGCGGCGGGGTCTGCCACCGCCGCGAAGCCGTCGCCCATCATGGCTCGGGTTTATCAGAAGCTTATCAGAGTCATTCTGAGCGGCCATCAGAACCATCCTGAGCGTCTGGTTGGACGGGTTTACATCCCTAGATTATCTCCCGACAAATCAAAGGATTTTCTGTGCCACTACAGCTGGGTTAGGCCAGGTGGAGGTGGTTTCCTGCTAACTCTCTGGATAGAATGTTGGTCTAGCGACGCTGTAATGGTTGTCTGGGCCGTAAGCCTATCAACTGCCAGGGTCAGTAAAGTCGTCAACGTCAAGTTACGTCCATCACACGAAAAATCTTCCAACACCTTCGTCAAGTGTTGAAGACGCTTCCCTGACCACTAACATCTCACACTGTGCACGTGACCCATGACAGGTGTGGTCTCCGGCCAGGTGTCTAGCTAGGCAGGTGTGTACTGGTGATTCTTCCTTACCACCGGATTAACTCTGGATTCGTGTATATTCTCTGTGGATGTATACATGTATGTGGACACAAGAGACAAATGATATACGGAAGATTTAGTGTATTCGTCACTGTTTATACATGTTGTATGTTTGTGTGGTCTGTGGGATTTATGTTGCGTGTTTTTAGTATAAATTTCTTGTTAGTGCATTACAAAGAGGGTTCTACAGTGGTTTGGCCCCATCTATTGAACTCTTAAACTATCGTACAACTTTATAAACTTCCTTTTACTGTCATCTTTCATAATTTCATCTCGTTTAATTCCATTCCTCCATAACTCTTACAGTGCAGAACTACTACTTCTATCTTTTCTAAGAGTTTCTTGTTTAGCTTCTTGTTATGGCTTTCTGTTGCTTCCATCTTTTACATCTTTTTTGAAGAACTGTTCACTTGTGGCTTCGTCAGTCTGGCTTAAAAAAAAACGTAAAGGTTTTGATCAAGTCATCACTTGCTCTTCTCTTTTTCATGTGTGTGTGTGTGTGTGTGTGTGAATACTCATAAACTGAAGATAATCACCAGTGAGCAATGTTTAGGACGTGGATTAATGAAGTGTTCCTCCAGTTTCCCCGGTGGTCCGTATTTGTATAGCCCTCAGCGTTAGTTAACATTCCGTGAGTTGGTGTTAAGAATGTTAGCTGCGTTATAATTGCTTGATTTGTCGTAAGCGTATGCATGCGCGCGAGCGTCCGTGCCTGCGATTGCAAGCCTGTGCAGTTCTTGAGGCTAGGGTTGCCATTATCCCGGGCCGGACGTGGTCCAGTATAGCTGAGTGTTGCCGCAGCCGCCACCTGGAGTGACTGCGGGGGAGGAGGAGCGAGAGGTGGAGGGGAAGGCCCTGACAGCATCGCATGGCTCTCTGCGAACTGCGTGCACGTGGGGCCACAGAGTGCATAGCTGGCATGCTGTTGTAAGGGGAGGATGTGTCAGCATCGCATGGGTCGTTAGGAACACGGTCCCTCCACCGGGCCAGGGAATGTATGGCGTCCTATTACAGGGGGAGATATGACAGGAAGGCGTGGGTCGCTAGGTTCAGCATGCACGGGGCCAGACAGTGCATGGCGCCTCCTCCGTTGTCTTGGCAGCGAGTACCTCATTCTTGCCAGTGTTGGCTCCCTCACTCCCTCACTCCCTCGTAAACCATCGAACAACTTTAGCTGTGTCACTTGGCGAAGAAAGCAGGTGACACAATTTCTAACCTGCAGAACTATCTTTGTACCTAGGAAAAGTGTGTGTGTGTGTGTGTGTTTGTGTGTGTGTGTGTGTTGATGTGTTTAAAAGTACGTCAGTAGGTATATGTGCGTGTCTTTTTGTCTGTATACTATTTCTATACGTATGTTTGTATTTGTGCGTATGCTTCTAGGTGCATGTGTGTATACTTACTTGTACAAGAAGGGAGTGTGTGTGTGTGTGTGTGTGTGTGTGTGTTTGTGTGTGTGTGTAGAGGGGTTGGCGGCGTCAGTGTATAGAAGTGTTCGGTATTCAGGCCACAACTTGGCTGTGAATACACAAGCAGCCTGACATGTTCCCTACCCACCTCCCTCTCCTCTACACTGCACTGTAGAGTTTGCAGTTCCTTGCTTGTTTCCAGAGTTGCCTTGGTTGTAGCTTGACTGTAGCTTGGCCGTGGCTTGTAGAATCTGCAGTCTGAATTTAGCTCCTATATTTTTCTTTTTCCTTATTTTCTGTATTTTCATTACGTTTACTTTTTCTCTGCAATTCAAGTTTTTTCTTAGATTTCTCATTTGTTGTTTGATTATTTCCTTTCACATATGATGATGGAAATATGGGACTGGATTTTCTATTGCATTTTCATTTCCGTCGTGAGTGTCTCAGTTCAGACCATGTGTACAGTCTCTGTATACCAGGTTGATACCAACTTGTTGGTACCCCAGGCAGGGATTGTGTGTGGGGTGAGGGAGGGAGATTGGCTGCATACAAGTCTCTGACCTGTACTTCCAATAGTTTCCGGCCTGTGTAGCCCTTGTGTCAGCCGTCAATGTAGGTGACCTATGTAGGTACCATCGTCTGTCGTATACGCTCGTCACCAGTACCCCAGGCATGTATCAGGCGGGGACACTCGCTCCGTCCACCTTGTGTAAATAGTCAGGATACGACAGGTGTATGTACCTGTATGCGTCGCGCACGACCACCACTATCCGACGTATCAGGTCGTACCGGTCGTGAGTGCTCGGTGCGTCTGTTACGTAATCCGCCAGGATGCGATACGCGCATATCCTTCGTGAACCGTCCATTGCGTGTACCCACCGGTATCCAGGACTCCCGTGTGCGGGTGACCAAACAGGGGTATGGATGACGGCGTCCCGACCTTGGGGCAGGGACAGCGGCGGCTGGAGGTCCATCCTGAGGTGTCCTGTTGCCACCTGGACGCTTGACAGGCGACTCCCCGAGACGCCGTCGCAGCCCCCGCCAAGATGTCAAGCCAGTGGCGACGGAGTGGCCAGCCAGCGCCAGGGGCGCAGAGTCTCCTGCCCCGCTCTGTCTTGTGACTGTGCCCATCCATCTCCCGATGACGTGTGACGACTTCGATGTGACGTGTGACGGCACCTGACGCCGCCTGGTGACGCATCGCTCGGTCTGAGGATGCTCTAGACCAAGGTTGGGTTGGTTGATGTACCACCCACACCTGAGATATTGACTGCTGCTCTTGTGTTAATTATGGCGTCTTCACAACCCCACGCTGACCGTGCTGACAACCCCAGCAACCTCAGGTTAACTCTAGATGGCTCTGGTAACCTCATATTGGCTACTGACGGCTCCTCAGATCATGGCGGCTCCTGCAACCCTCGTGCTGTCTTTCAACAGGTTCCTCAAACCCAGAGATGGCTCTTGCAACCTCATAGTGACTTCTGACTGTTCTTGCAACCTCCCACTGACTTACTGCTGCTCTTGCAACACGTGATGGCTTCTGTAAGTAACGTGTGATTGTTCTTGCTATCCTCCACCGACGTCTGCAACCCACGCTGTCTTTCCTACTCTCATAACTCCTACCAACTTATGTCACCTCTGGAAATATATGTATTTACAGTATAGACGAAAAATTGGAACGTGGCACGAGTTAATGACAGCACCGTATATATATAGAGATGGTGGTGCTATGGTCATGGTTTCGTTTGTTGTGTGGTGATCTCACAGCACTGGCCTGAGCCAAACCTCAACAGTAGCTGTTGTTGAGTGGATGGCTGGGCCACTCTCCCCTCAATCCCCTTATCTCCTGAGTTCATCTGCCTCCACCTCCTCATCCACCATGCCCTCCTACACCTCCTCATCCACCATGCCCTCCTCCTCTTCCTCATCCACCATGCCCTCCTCCTCCTCCACCTCCTCCATGTACCTTCATCGTCTTATCCTTCTCGTCTTGATTTATCATGTCCATCTTGAGCACTATCCTCTCGCTCCTCTCTACCATATCTTCTCTGTTCATGGCATCATGCCTGGCCATCTCCGTCTTGACTACTCATTTCACAGCAGGACGCTAGAGATACGCTGAAGCGTCCGTCACAGTAGTTATGCTGTATATATATATATATATATATATATATATATATATATATATATATATATATATATATATATATATATATATATATTGGCTCCTTCATTACTACGGTCCAGAAAGATCCCGGGTTAATACAGAGGCACCGTCTGTGGACACCACATGAAAAGTCTTTACTTCCTTTTTTCGTCTGGATGACATAAAACTCGTCTTCCCAGACACAGAGATTCCTTCATGGCTTATCACAAACTTGTCTGGACGTCGGAGAAAACTTGTGTGTGTAGTTCTTTCTTGAGCTGAGCGATTGTTTTAGTCGTTGGCAATGGATAAAATATTAAGCGCCTCGAGGTATTTTTTTTTTTTAGTGTTTCATTAAATTGTATTTAACCTTAGGAACGCTCTGGGCTGGAGGTGTCATTATGCTGGTGCCAGGAAAATGTCAGCCAGAGTTTGAGTCAACATCAGTGATCCAGCAGGAAGGTTTATATGACTACCTGCTTATGCAAACGGTGAGGGAGGTGGTACAACCTCTTGTGGCCTTATCTCTCAACTGCTTTTTATCTTGAATTTCGTTGTTTTCCCCATTTTCTTGTTTCATTCATCCGCTATTTAGGTATTGTAAAAGCGTTACATCGCACGTTTTCTAACCCTGTCTCTGCTCAGTTTTCTTCGTTCTTTTCCCGTTGTTCCTCTGCATCTCGAACTCGTGCCATGTCAGTGTTGCTCAACTTGAGAAGCTTATAAGTTGTGATGATTCTCCTCACGCTCTTGTTTACTCCAGTATGAACCAGTTCATGACTGCTGATCTCCCCCCTTTACCCTGGAGTTTGGTTCCTTTAACTCTGGTACCATTTTCTTCCTCCCTTCTTTTGGACCTTCTCCAGCAAATCTACTCGTCTTATGAAGTGGGGGCGACCACACTGGCGCTGTTTATTCGATTTCACAACTTGATACACGTTGTCTTTATTCTTCTGCATGTGTGTTTGTGCGTGATTAAACGTGTGTGTGATGTTTATGTTTGGGTCAACAAACACGGAAAGCAGGAGGTTGGTGGAGGTTGTGCTTGAGGTCGGGGACGGAGACAGTCACGTGAGGTTTGCGGAAGTTGCCTGAGCTTGTTTATAAGAGTGGGATGATGGAGGGACGGGCAGAGCGCCAGGAACAGCAAGAAATCTCGCCTTTTCTGTTCAGCTCGTAAGGAGAGAAGTTCGTTTACGCTCGTGATGATCCGGCGCGTTTATGGAGCGAACGTATTTACTTCTGATGTCGCTATGACGGTGGCGGGAAAATACGAAATGATCTCGTACGGCGCGCGGGTCGTGGGTGGCGGCTCTGACGGGTTTATAGCAGTAACATGAGCCAAGGTCCTCCCTCACTAAGGCGGTAGATATTATTGTACCTGACCTCGATGACTCACGGTGGATTCGAAGTCTCGCGTCAAATATACTCATGACAAGGTAGGGGATTAGCCTGATGGTTGTGCACTTGCTGCTTGAGTAGGCTTGTGTGGCGGAGGGTTAACGACAAGACTCGAAAGGAGAGGCGGACCGGAGGGCCATGACCAACTTTGCATCTGTTCCACCATTAGCTGCCCCGTCCCAGGGATAGTGTCTGTCTCCTTTGCGGCTGTACCGACACCCCGACTACCTGTTGCTGCACAGGTATTCGGGTTTCCGCTCCTCAACTGTCTTACACACATACAAAGAAAGTGCTGTCTTAAAATACTTCGGCGTCAGCAGACATGATTTATGCCCCTTTGTTCTCTGTATGAGGAGCAGAGTTTATGATATAAACAGCAATAAGAAGTAAACATTATAATTTTAGACAGGAAATAATCCAGACAGGTACATCCGTCTGTCTGTCAATGTAAAGGTCTTCAGTTGATGTTTGTTAGGTCGTTAATTTTGAGAATGGTAATACAACGTATACAAATGCTGGTGAAGCAGATGTGCAAGACATTTGCTGTGTAGACATTCCCCCTCGTTAAAGCCACAAAATTAGATACATGTTCTCTTATTTTTCTCGTGGAATTGCCTTGCTAAGACTTGCTTGTTTTGTGAAATTTTTGGGGTATAAGATTAAATGCCATTACTAGAGAAGTGTTCAATATGCAGTGAGTTTGTGCCGTGAATCTTTTAGAATCAGCATGTAGTGATGAAGAGGAGATGGAGTGAATTTTTGGAAAGACTGTTGAACGTGTTTGATGATAGGATGGCAGATGTTGGGTGTTTGGGCTGGGGTGGTATGCGAAGCGAAAGAGTCAAGAAGAGTGGTTTGGTGAAGAAGGAAGAGGTGACGGAAACCTTACGTAAGATTAGATGTGGCAAGGCGGCTGGAGTGGATGGTATTGCAGATGAATTTCTTAATAAAGATGACTGTGTTGTTGACTGGTTGGTTAGGATTTTCATTGTATGTATGGATCATAGTGAGATGCCTGAGAACTAGTTGACTGCGTGTATAGTGCCTTCTGAAACCACACTGTTTCTCCCTGATCTGATGCGCTGTACATGTCTTCACCCTCAAAATCACAACTCTCTCATCCAACGTATTATGTACACTCGCCAAACTTATACTTCTGTAGTTTGAACACTCGCCTTTATCCCGCAACCCTTTATACTGAGGCACATGCATCCCGCCAGTCCTCAAAGTGATGTGTATGAAAACTGACAGAAGGTTGAACACAGCCATTATGATAAAACGGAAAACTACGGGGAATGAAAACGAGTGAAGGTGGCAGCAGACACATAGAAAATGTGTGAATAATGACGATGATCCTTGGCAGAGGAAACATTATATAAGGCAAAAGTGGTCAAAAATTCTAGGAATTATGAAGCAAAATTATGACTGGGAAAAGCATTTTTTATCGTCTTTGGTAATGAAGGGAAATTATTGTACCATAATAAGGCAAAGTATATGTCTGGTGGATTAGTGACCATCTTAGGGTTACAACACCCCATCTACCTTCTTTGCTTATGGTAAATAATGACCTGTTGACTTGCCAAGAGCAAAAATTGACTATGAGGTTTGGGACCAGCTGACTCTGCCGTCAGTATACACCTCCTCAAACCATCAACTTGTGGGTTCATCAGCCTGGGAAGATTGCAGACGATCCCAAAGATTATACATACTTATCGTGATAAGGAAATAATTATATATGATTCTTATAGAATAACTAGGATGAGGTTTCCATGCGGCGGCCTCCTATATGGAGATACAAATGTGGACCGGCTGGAGCTGTGTGTTTTAGAGGAAAGCCAATCCCACTGCGAGTCAAGAGTTGTAAGATACAGCAATGTTCTCACTGCAGATAATTTGCATAACGACCCATCATCATAGATCAAGCAGTCCACAAAAGAATGTTATTGCTCGTTACAAACACAATGTCTCTGTCGACAAGACTTGACAGTCGCATTACTAAGTGACGTGGCCAAGACTGACCTGCTTTGACCTGGTCTGTGCCAGACTGACCTGGTCTTTGCAGTCAAGATATGACAGTTGTATCGAGGAAGCAACATTGGTAAACTGAGACATAATCAGATAAGAAATGTATCAACTCTTGACGTCCACATACAACTCACCTCTTGACGTTACGTACAACTCCATTGGTTTTTTTTCCAGTAATATTGGCGAGGTATTTCTTTCTGTAGTGTGTCGTGTTGCCCAGCCTTGGCTCGGGTTGGTTGAGGCGGTGAGTTCCCCGTGTGCTCTTCTCAGCCATCGTCAATCTGTGGACGACCTTAGCCAAGATCTGTGTTGTTGCTCCACTCCAGCACTTGCCCCGCCAGACAGTTTATGGACGCAGCCATCAAGTCTCGATTTTGCCCCAAGGGGAATGATTTACCTGGCAGCTTCCCATGTCCTGCGTGGAGACAGCGCACTCGCCCGCATATCCGATATTAACCCAGATAATCAGGCACAATTTACTGGAGTTTACCGCCATGTTCTACCGTGTAAACTTCAAGTACGGCAGTCCATAATGTCTCGTATTTCTGAAAGTTTTTGAAGTATTTTCTTATACTGGAAATTGCTCTCCGCTGGGACGAGGCTGGAGGGTGAACCATATTGCTCCCTCCACGAGGTGGTATTATCGTGGCCAGATGAAGGACTAACTCCCCTACTATTTTTCACGTGTACAGTATCATTACCTCTCATGTCCGTGCTCTACTGGCTACAAATTGAGCATCTTAAACAGCTCCCTATGATCCCTGTCCTTAACTGAGGCTATGTAAGCAGTGGAAATTTAATGACGCTTTTTATCGTAGTTGTATCACAGGACTTGTAAGATGGCGTCTGCTGCAGTTTCCTCAGGGTCGACCCTGCCAATGTGTTGTCAGGGTCGACCCTGCCATCTGTTGTCAAGGTCGACCCTACCATCTGTTGTCAAGGTCGACCCTACCATCTGTTGTCAAGGTCGACCCTACCATCTGTTGTCAAGGTCGACCCTACCATCTGTTGTTAAGGTCGACCCTACCATCTGTTGCCAGGGTCGACCCTGCTACCTGTTGCCAGGGCCTACCTTACCATCTGTAATTAGCGTAACATGACTCATCTGTCGTGGTGACCAGCTGCAGGTGAGTCACCAGGTATGGTCAGTCCTGCTGTACTGCCGCTGATTATAACTCGTCTGTTGAGATGGCTGTTAGGAAGTGATCAGACATGATGTGTACTGGGGGTGCTCTCGCGTCAGGTGAGGTTGTCAGACACCGTCATCAACATCGCCCACATCTTTCACATCATTCTTACTGCCAGAATAAAGTTTGATTGCGTCTAATGTGATATGTCCATAACCTCTCTATTTTTTTCTCACTGGAAAGCATTAGGTTTTTATCCCCTGTGGTTTTGTTTCGATCGTGTTGCTGACACACAGTGTTGATATAAGATTAGCTTGTATCACTTGTGCCAGATGTATTCTTAGTGAATGTGGCGTCATCCACAAAAGTTGCTAGACTCGTTTCTTTTTTTCTTAAGCTGCAGATGATTCATGAACACGAGAACAGTAGGAAGCAATCACTCGTGCATGAGGCGCGGAACATGTCACCACTTATGGATTATCATTGATTTCTCCCGCATGACCACCACTCATGGCCAGGACTCACTCTGCTTGCTGATTGCTCTCTGGAACCTGATTGCTAAACATGAATGGGCGATCAGTGTCGTTAGCTTATTGGTTTGGTTTTGTTATGTTCTGACTGACAAGTGGAGAGGAGATGGAATCCGACCAATAGACAACTGGGTGGAGAATGAATGGGACCAGACCAGTAGACGAGTAGAGAATGGATGAGACCTGACCTGCAGAGAACTGGAGGATGAACAAGACCTGACCTGCAGACTAGTTATACAAGTTCATCTTAACATATCCTGGCCTGGGTATACATCTTGTGGTCTTTGCACATGCGAACCCATGCGGGTCCGAACCCGAGCAGTCCCATGCTCATTCATGGTCAGTAACGCTCGTCACTATACCGCGGATATGTGTGTGTGTGTGTGTGTGTGTGTATACAATTTATCTCCAGCGTCAGGATGGGGTTCAGGGACAAGCTGTGGCCAGGCAGGAGGAGATAGGATCCCAGGACAGGATCCTGGAATGTAAGCCAGCGGCTGCGTCACTCCCAAGTCAGTACGGGAGGCTCTCTCGGGTCAGGGCCGGGCCTGTGTCAAACCCCCAGAGATGCCTACCTCACCACCGCCCACGTACACGACCACGGGGCAAAGCTTACGCTCCTCACACACTGCTCATGATGTAAAGCTTATCCACAATCCAAGGCTCAGGAGATAAGCGGGTTACGACCGTAGTGTTCCCGCGTGGTGTGTTATCATCACTGTGACATGTGATTATATTTCTGGGTTGTTGATGGTGACAGCTAATCCCCCTGTAGGTGACCAGTGGTGTCCCTAGTTAGGCCATAACCCGCCGTACACCAGCGTCATGCAGCTGCTGAGGTACATACGTGGGTGGACTACACAGGACTCAGGCGACCCCGTGGGGTTATGAGCAGGTGTGTGTGTGTGTGTGTGTGTGTGTGTGTGTGTATCTCCTCTGATGGTACATTTCCCCCTAAAGGTAGGGTTGTGCGGGGAAATGATTAACCCTTCCTCCCCCTTCTCTCTCTCTCTCTCTCTCTCTCTCTCTCTCTCTCTCTCTCTCTCTCTCTCTCTCTCTCTCTCTCTCGACCCCGTCCTTGCCCCCCCCCCTCAGCCACCCACTTGACCGAACGACAAGTTAGCGACATCTTCTGAGAACATCTTTCATAAACATGCACCCGGGAGCTGGTCGTGGTGGAGGCCAGGCCCAGACCCTCCCCCTCAGCTGTGACCTTTCCCGAACTGTCTTGGAAAAACAAATTTTACTGGGAATCCGAAGCATGTAGGGCGACTACCTTCACTCCTGCTGTGTTTCCGTGAATCTAGTGACGCTGTGTGGATTTCAGTGTAAGGAGCACGGTAGCGCTCCCGCTGCCAGAGTCACCAGAGGGTACTGGAGGTAATGAATATGTAATTGGAAGAAATAAATGCATGTGCCACAGGGGGACGGACGATGTAATGTCAGAACGAAGGGGATCAGTCAGTTA
Source organism: Panulirus ornatus (assembly GCF_036320965.1). Lineage (NCBI taxonomy): Eukaryota > Metazoa > Arthropoda > Malacostraca > Decapoda > Palinuridae > Panulirus > Panulirus ornatus. Next base: position 2,368,811 of record NC_092240.1, read on the forward strand.
GTGTCTGAGGAAGTGATTTCCTTTTCGCCACTAAAAACGACGAACCGATTACGCTCTTCTACTCATTCTGTGGAAGGCGGAGTGGACGAGGCCCACTGGTCCGGGAATTGGGCCACCACAGTTGATTCGCTTATACAGCAAGTCACATGACTTGTAACTGTTACAACAAGCACAACCATGACACGTCTCTTGTGTCTTGAGAAGAAAATTTATAGATGAAATGTTTATCTTCTGCAGTGTCTGGATGACAGACGTGTGTGTGTGTGTGTGTCCAGTGCAACACAAGGGCCTTGCCGCCTGGTACGGGGGCACCGGCTGTGGTAGACGTCCACCACAGTGGTTGAAGGGGAAAGGTTATTCCCAGGCATCGATCGTGGAACACCATACTAATGGTGGATATGTTGGCTGTAATTTCTGGACAGTATAAGGTCAGATGAGGTCAGCCGAGGTGTGGAGAAAAGTATTATCGCCCTAAGGGTCAGTCTCTCGACTGGAATAAGGAAACAGAACATGAGATGCTGGTTCATCAGCTCGGTAGATATTAAACTATGTAGTGTACGAAGTGGTTGAAGGTGAAGGTTTGGCACATAATGTACTTATGTTGAATGGTACAGGGGACACTGACTGTACATACACTGATGTACACAAAGAATTTCAGAGTTTAATAATAATAATAGATAATAATGATAATAATGATAATAATATTAATAATTATGATAATAATAATAATAATGATAATAACTCACGGTTTATTGGATATAATATGAAGGGAAAAGGTTGAAAATGTACAGAGAAAATACATATATAACAGAGACAAAGGGTGTCAGCAGGCACTCTTTACACAGATATAAAATGTTTGAGATGTTCACAGTGAGTGTGTGGGATGGGGATGTTATTGCAGCGTCTGTACGAGCTGTGGTGCTGAACTGCAGCACGAGGACGAGGGCGTGAGTATGGGTGAACCCTCTGAAATGACGAGTACAAACAAGCACTAGTGAATCCATTTCCCGCCACAATGAAATTTCAGTAAAATATGTGTTTGGTAACAAGATTATTAGGTCACAAGATGATGCAGTTGCTAGATAGACATTAGGCTATAAACACTAAGGCAATTTAGCCTACCTAGAGATGTTAACCATGTGAACTGTGAATTCTCTGGCCAGAGATATGGATACCCAGTAGAACACTTTCTGTATACTGTGAAGAAACTTGATATTTTAATGGACAACATTGTACAGACCTTGCAAGAGATGACGCAACACCTTAGTGTTGAGAACAAGATTCCTGAAATTTTGATATTGTATTTATGTTCTGTATCTAGAACAAAAATTCATTATATGAAAGACTGTAAGTATATATAATGAACCAACTTTACAACACTTTTTCTGTGATGGGTATCTACCCTCTGGGGTCTGACAGTGAACTTTTGTGACCTCTGTAATCCTTTCCCGCTACCGCCCACGAGATAAGCTTAGGATGTACAATGCTCGAGCTGTTGACAGCAGCACAAATGAAGATCAAACACTAGCAGTGGGTGGAGGTGAGGAGGGCGACGATGGTGCGGGAGTTTTCCTCTGAACTGTGGGACGAGATCCAGGTGAAGGGTTCACGACGGCTGAGAAGACCTGTGTGTTGTCTTCATACGTGGTGCTGGAGGGGCCAAGGATGATCGTTTGTGTGTGTGTGTGTGTGTAGTCACCTGTTTGTAATTACATATTTGTCCTGTCTGTGTGGGAGATCTGATAACATGGGGCCCCAATTCATGAACTATATCTTCTGTCTGACAACTTATTAAACTTTTACTGGATGTCAGAATTCACCTTGTGATCTCTCAATTTATTCCATTCATTCAGAGGTGTACTTTAGAGGACGTCTTCACATCTTTCTCAAACAAGTTTCTTGCTTAAGTGTTCATGTTATAGCCTCTGGTTGTTCTATCCCTGCATCCTTCGGAGAACTGTTCGCTGCTGACATCATCAAACTGGTTTGAAAACTCAAAGGTCGTGATCAAGACATCACTTGCTCTCTGCTGTGTGTGTGTGTGTGTGTGTGTGTGTGTGTGTGAGTTAGAATCATTTTGAAGATACATCCAGTGGATAACATTAGCTCTATTTTTAAGCCAGCTATTCCAAAAATGTCATAAGAATGCCATCTATTCTGTTCTTGTGGTGTCCCCGTGCATCTTAGTAGTGCAGGAAGAGCCAAATGAAGCCATAAAACCAGCAGAGCTAAGTTTATGACGGTGACTTGACGTGTGCTCAGAGTGAAGCGTTCGTCAGGAGGGGTGTGTGTGTGTTCGAGGGAAACGCACGTCCGCTCGATCGTCAGACACACGCGTCACGTTGCTATTAGTTTGTAACACAATGGATCGTAACCACAACTCGGCTCATCTGCAGTAGAGCCAAGATAAGATCGGATTCGTTCGGTTAAGCTCGATCATGGCTTCCCTTAAGAGGACAAACACGTGTGTAGGACGCTAGTAATCGTATAATTCCAGCTGAAGAAATAAGCCGTCGGAGGCCCAGTGCCAGTGAACTTTTCAGGATGTTATACCTCGTAATTCATAGTAAAGCTGAGCCTTGACTGGATGTTGGTTAGAACGAGACTTACAGAACTCATGCTCTTCATTATGGGTTGTTATAACCTTTGCTATCTACTGTGGATTGTTATAACCTTTCCCTTCCGTCCGCCAGACCTCACGTGTGTGTTTTTGACGCCCCTGGGGTATGGCATCAACAGAAGGTGTTCACTGTGTTTATCACATTCAAATATCGAACTTTGTACTTGCGTGTAGTGACTGATCCTGAGTATTGTGTCCCTTATCATTATGGGATGTAAGTCACGTGACGGGAACCTTGTTCATAACTTGGTCATTATAATGAAGAAAACTGGGATGGCAAATGTTTGATAATAATGAAAAAGAGAAATTTGATAGTAAATTCTCCTCAGGTTATTGTAAGTGTCTTGTATCTAGGGACAGATAACATGTTCCTACAGTAGTCTTGCTGACTTTCATGCCAGGATGTACGGAGAACATACCAGACTGTGTAGAGAACATACTACACTGTATGAAGAACATACTACACTGTATGAAGAACATACTACACTGTATGAAGAACATACTAGACTGCATGAAGAAGCAAATAACATCTTTCAAAGGAAGACGAAATTCATAAATTTATGTAAATGACAAAGATTTTAGATGTATCTTTCCTGGTAAAGGCGCCGGCTAAACATTATCTTGTAATGCTTTACCAATTCCAGAAAATCGAGTTACTGTGTGTGTGTGTGTGTGTGTGTGTGTGTGTGTTCGCACCGGACGGTATACAGAAGCAGTACAGTGTTTGTGGTGGTGTGTGGTAGTAGCAGGTGGTGTATGGTGACAGGAGGCTGTGCAGTAGCCAAGCCTCGCTGGTTTTTGAGGGACCACCGGCGTTTACCCACCCGCTGTGACCGTCCTCGTTAATCCTTCCTTGAGCCGTCAAGCTGCATTAGTCCCCCTTGGCGCTACCTTCCCTGGGCTTTGGCTGAGTCACTCGCCCTGCAGACACTCGCACGGTTTTCTTCTTCCGTGGATCAGTTGTGTGTGTGGCCCCCGGGAAGACCATCCTCCCTGCAGGATCAGGTGCAGTGTTTGTCTCGCTTCCTCCGCCGATGCCGTTGACGTGATCACGAAGTGTCTTAGAATGTTAACTTCGTCGTCCTGGGAGTTGGCAACGAGCTGATTAGAAAGTTGCTCATGCAGATTTGAAACGACCCAGGCGTTTGCTCGTGTCGTGTCCATCGAGCGAGAGACGTTCTTTTAGAAACGTTGTCAAAACAGAAGAGTCTGCCGGGCGAGTGTTACCCTGATGAGCGTCACGGGGTATCACAACAGAGACACTGGGTTCGTCACGCTGACTTCCGTGACGCCGCTGACCTTTCCTTTGCTAAAGATGTAAGTCAGATGATGCCATCCAGAGGGCCATCCGTCTGCACCCCTGATCCTAGGGTGGAGGAATGGGAGGGCGGAGGAATAGAGCTGGCGACGAGAGATTTTAAGCTTGTTAAGGATGAAGGATAGATGGGTTGCTCCTGGGCGGCAGGAGGACTGTGTTGTACTTGCTTGACGCTGACAGTACACACGAGAGCGAAGAGTCCTGTAGTAGTCACCCGTGTGTTACGTAGGGACTGGCGCGCCATCCCACAGGCGTCTGGTGTTGGTCTTTGTCCCATTAACCCAGCACCATTAGTCTTGCAAGAACAACAGTCTGAGCTTAAGGAGTTAATGTCCAGGTGAGAGAGAGAGAGAGAGAGAGAGAGAGAGAGAGAGATGCGGGGGATGGATGATAGTGGATGACTCTCCTCCGGGAAATATACACAGTACAGCAGGGTGTTGGGTGCTGGTCCAGCGTCCTCTACTAAGGTTAGAGATGTTTGTAGGAGATGTGAAATGGAATACAGAAACTATCCTGAAGTAGCCGTAGAAGACTGCGAGAGAATATCCCGCCGGGGCTGAGGGAGATGGCCAGAGAACATCCTGAAGGAGCCGAGGAATACTGCCAGCGAATATCCTACCTAAGCTGAGGAAGATTGCCAGATAAGATTCCGTAGGATCTGATGAAGATTACTAGAGAATATCCTGCTGGAGCTTAGGAAGCCAGACTGCTGAGAACATCCTGTAGGAACCGGGGAAGGATACAAGGATGGGGCGGCCCCTGTTGGTGCGGGTGGTGGTGCTGGCGTCGCTCGAGTCTCCCCTGCATAATTATGCATGACAACACGGGCCAGGAACCTGAGTGCATGAATAACCTGATGTTCCTAGTGACGGTGATGGACTGACTGACTCATCTGCTGGTGGAGGAGGAGGTGGAGGTGTGCCTCACCTGCTGGAGGAGGAGATGGTGGAGGTGTGACTCCCCTGCTGGAGGAGGTGGTGCAGGTGGGACTTGCCTACTGGAAGAGGTGGTGGCGGTGTGACTCACCTGCTGGAGGAGGTGAGACTCACCTACTGTAGGAGAGGAGAGAGAAGGATCTTACTGACTCTTGGTGAGGCAGTAAGAGGAATGTGAAGAGTCACTGATGATAAGAGAACAATTTTAATGGAGGATAAGAATGTGGTCCCGGGAGAGCGGGTGAGTGCCTAGCGAGAGTACTAAGATCATGCAGTGAGAGCCCAATGTATTGTGAAGCGAGATCTGAATAACAAGTGGATGATGAATGCGTGTAGTGAGAGTGGAGGATGTGTTGTGAGAGATTCCGGATTGAGAGTTGTGTGTGTGCGGAATGACAGGTGAGTGTAGGGAGAAAGGCTGTAGAGTGTGTTTTGTGGGAAGTGTATGGGGTGAGAGTTATGTTTGAGAGAAGGGAAGGCTGTGTGGGGGTAGGTGAGTATGTGTGCAGTGTAAGAGAGTGCGTGGAGTTTGATTAGTGTGTATGAAGTAGAGGAGAGTGTGAGGGGTTAGATGACTCTGTTTGAAGTAGGGGAAAGTGTGTGTGTGTGTGTGTGTGTGTGTGTGTGTGTGTGCGTGCGCGCGTATGTGGAGGTAAGTTAAGTGTGTGTGGGGTTATACGAGTGTGTGTGTGTGTGGGGTTATATGAGTGTGTGTGGGGTAACGTGTGTGTGTGTGTATGTGTGTGTATGGGGTATGAGGCGAGCCATCAGGTTCAAGAGTCTGCCTGTGTTAGTGATGTGAGGAGTGATCATGTGAACTAAGCGTTAGGGAGTGTGTGGAGTGAGAGTTAGGTAGACATATGGAGTGAGAGCTTGGCGTGAGCCCCTCCCCTGGGTTGGGGAGAGTGGCAGATCTATGGTGGAGCGGTTGAGTGTTGGAATGTGGCTGAGGTTGACGGTGGAGATCGAGTGGTTTTTATGTAACATACCCGAGTTGATGACACGACCCCCTCACCCCCTCCCCGATCGGTCCCTGAGGCACACACTCGCCGGGTAAGTAGATAGACAACTTTGTAGGTAGCTAGGACAAGCGGTAGTTAACTACGCCATGTGGCACGTAGCCAGGTTACGTGGTAGGTTGGTAGCTAGGCCACGTGGTAGGTAGGGAGCAACGAGCATGGTTAGTTAGCTCGGTTAAGCGTTAGTTAGATAGGTTAGCCACATGGTAAGTAGCTAGGCCACGTGGTAGGAAGTTAGTTCACGTGGTAGGTACATAGGTAACTTGGTATGCGAAGAGGTAGATCACGTGAGTCATGCAGAGGCTCTTTGAACGAGATGAGTGTGGGTCATACCTGGTGGCCGGGGATGGAAGGTGGTACAATCCCAGGAACGGTTGTGTGGGTCCAGGATATGCAAGGGAGTCGGACATCACGTACGAGGAAAACCTTTAAACCTTAGAGTGGCGTCGGCGATCTGCCCCCACAAGTGGGTCTCGAACCAAAGCATTATGGTAGCACGAAAGTCGGGCATCACTTGGGGAAGCAAGGCACGTATATATGTTTTGTAGTGATGTTAGGTATTACTCTGGGTGAAAGTGTGGATCTCAAACATGAGACTCGCTTCGCCAAGCCATCACTGGTTGTCACCGGAGGATCAGTATGGCGTCTGAAATATGTTTAAACCTGAAACTAAAATCCCTGACATTTCTGGACACCAGGTGTTCGATACTGCCGTTGTGGCCCCCGACGTCTTCCCGGCGGCAGAGGGATTGTTGAGCGGGTGTTGGGCCAGAGCACCATGGGGCACTGGTAGGCGGGTGCCTGACTGGAGGGACCTGGGCTCATAATGGTAGAGGTGGCTACATCAGGAGGTTTACTGTGTCGGTGGTAGTGATACGTCCAGAACCGCCATCGCGACGGTGTAAAGTGAGGCCTGTCGCCAACATGTGCCTTCTTCATCCTGACACTTGCATGCTGGGGCAGGAGGTGGGTGGTGGGGTACTTGTGCATCACTGCTACACACATATACACGTGATCACACACAACCGTATCGAGCTTTTACGAACTCGTACAGACGGCTATAAAAACAGCCACACCTCAGCCACTGTGACCGTCACCCCAGCAGTAGTGTCCGTTTAACCCTCCCTTCCTCTCCCTCCATTTTTTACAGCCGTGTTACATATACTGTTTTTAGCCTTTGACAGAAGCGCATTCAATGAGCCGTCTAATAATATTACTTTTATTATTAGCAGTTGTAGTAGTAGTATATTATTATTATTATTACTGTAAATGTAGTATCGCTATTATATAATTTTCATTATTATTATATATATATATATATATATATATATATATATATATATATATATATATATATATAATAATAATAGTAGTGTGTGTGTGTGTGTCTGTACCATGCCAGAGACTGAACAACAGCTATCCCAAATCTTCTAGTTTGGGTATAAGAAATGACAATAGAATTGCTTTCTAAAGAGTCCGGTGAAACGTGGAACTAATAGGATCATTTGACTTGGTAGTCAGGATGTAGGAGGCGATTAAACCATGTGTGGGAAAGAGGAAGAATGAGGAAATAAAACAGTAAGGTTTGTGGAGAGAATTAGAAAGTATCAGTGTTTGCAAGGTAGGCAGGCAGTCATGTTGAGCTGCAGTGGAGATGTGGCCAGCCAGGGTCAGCCTTAAGGTAGAGAAAGTTGAGCTACAAGGAGGAATGTTTCCTTTTGAGACGCTACTGCTCCTACAGGGCTGGCTGGGCAGCCAGACCCATTCTACCTCCAGCCCACTCCTACAGTAGCAGCTACCAGGGCTTATGTGTGGCACACGAACCAATTGTGGTCCATATATTATTCTATATGACTTAACTCGTTGTTGTGTCTACAGCATAAGGCTGGAACGCTTATACTTGTGTGTGTTCTTTCACTTGTCACTCGTCAAGTCCCGGGAATTCCGTTAATAGTACCAGGAAACTCGTCCTACAGGTGATTAATAGGTAAGTTTGAACTCAGGGATGAAGTCGAGATTATCACACTAGAGTTAATCCTCCGGTGAAAGTTTGAATGAGTGTCTCCTTAGCGGCGGCCACAGACAACACATTCCTCATCCATCACCATGAACACAGCTGGTGTGTGTGTGTGTGTGTGTGGCTCAACGGCGTCTTAGGAGACTCGTGCTTTTCACAGGGTGGACTCGCCATCTCGGAGATGACTGCTTCTAAACTGTCAATATTGGCTAAACACAACCCAACTTAAGTCAGTCCTCGACCCAGCCGAGGGCGAACTCTGTGTAGCGCTAAGTTCTGCGTACCAGGAATGTGTGTGTGTGTGTGTGTGTGTGGGGGGGGGGGCAAACCCCGTCATACCTGCGGCCCAGACGCTCTTAAAATGAGGCTCAGACATAAACACATCTAGCGCGGCTCTGCTCGGGTTAATTCACATTCGTTTATCATCCAGAAAGTATCATGTCCCTATTTATCCCACCTGCAAGAAGAAGAAAAAAAATGCCCGCGTATTCTACCACAGAAAGTCAACATAAAGTACAGCAGGAGATGAATTATGAGGGGCGGTAATCTCTTAGAAAGCGTGGGCCATCTCTCAAACTGTGACTGGGTAAGACCCAGGTTACACTAAAAACTAAGGTATATATCTTAGTTTATGGCCTATAAAGGATTATGTCCAGTGATTTAGCTCACAATCCCTCATTTCCTTCTCATTTGTATTCCTTCCCAACCTCTTTAGTCCTGCTTTACACTCATATTGGAACATCTGGGCTTCTTGCATAACTAAAGCACACCCAATAATCTTTTAAAATTTATATTTTTTTTTGTATCATTTTACTGTTTCGAATGTTAGACTCCTCGACTCTGAGCATAATCAAGATGTTGGTATTTTCCTCGTAATGTTTCTGTAACTCGTACGCAAATACTTTAACTTCTACAAAATATTGTGGTGAATTATTGCTAACCCATCTTTATGACAGCAAGATAAGATTATCCCGCTGAATGCTCAGTAATTTTAAGAAAACAAAGAATATATTAAGACCAGTGATTATGTTAATTGCTTTATCAACATCCTAAACAGATAAATAAGATAACTTATCAAGAATGTGATAATAATGACGGGAATTATCGTATACCAACACCCCAGTAGTAATACCACCACCCCAGTAATAGTGCCACCACCCCAGTAGTAGTGCCACCACCCCAGTAATAGTGCCACCACCCCAGTGGTAGTGCCACCACCCCAGTAGTAGTGCCACCACCCCAGTAATAGTACCACCACCCCAGTGGTAGTGCCACCACCCCAGTAGTAGTGCCACCACCCCAGTAATAGTGCCACCACCCCAGTGGTAGTGCCACCACCCCAGTAGTAGTGCCACCACCCCAGTAGTAGTGCCACCACCCCAGTAGTAGTGCCACCACCCCAGTAGTAGTGCCACCACCCCAGTAGTAGTGCCACCACCCCAGTAGTAGTGCCACCACCCCAGTAATAGTGCCACCACCCCAGTAGTAGTGCCACCACCCCAGTAGTAGTGCCACCACCCCAGTAGTAGTGCCACCACCCCAGTAGTAGTGCCACCACCCCAGTAGTAGTGCCACCACCCCAGTAGTAGTGCCACCACCCCAGTAGTAGTGCCACCACCCCAGTAATAGTGCCACCACCCCAGTAGTAGTGCCACCACCCCAGTAGTAGTGCCACCACCCCAGTAGTAGTGCCACCACCCCAGTAGTAGTGCCACCACCCCAGTAGTAGTGCCACCACCTAGTAGTGGCCACCACCCCAGTAGTAGTGCCACCACCCACCAGTAGTAGTGCCACCACCCAGTGGTAGTGCCACCACCCAGTAGTAGTGCCAACCACCCCAGTAGTAGTGCCACCTACCCCAGTAGTAGTGCCACCACCCCAGTAGTAGTGCCCCACCACCCCAGTAATAGTGCCATCACCCCCAGTAGTAGTGCCACCACCCCAGTAGTAGTGCCACCACCCCAGTAGTAGTGCCACCACCCCAGTAATAGTGCCACCACCCCAGTAGTAGTGCCACCACCCCAGTAATAATGGAGATGACAGAAGTTATCGTACCGCCAACGTAGTAATGTTCCAGAAGATGGAAATTATCGTACCACCAACCCAGCAGTAGCCAACAAGAGGATAGTAATTATCGCACCTCCACATCTGTACTGATCATGTTGATACCAGTCACCGCACCACCAGCTACATGATAATTACATACATCAAGACGCGTCATGATAATGTCGACTGAAGAAAATTATATTCTTTGCAAGTTTCTTGGCAGTGACGGTTACAGTGCATACAGTACCTTGGCGGTGACGGTTACAGTGCATACAGTACCTTGGCGGTGACGGTTACAGTGCATACAGTACCTTGGCGGTGACGGTTACAGTGCATACAGTACCTTGGCGGTGACGGTTACAGTGCATACAGTACCTTGGCGGTGACATTACAGTGCATACAGTATCTTGGCAGTGACATTACAGTGCATACAGTACCTTGGCGGTGACGATACAGTGCATACAGTACCTTGGCGGTGACATTACAGTGCACACTGTACCTTGGTGTTGACCCACAGACATGATCATATTCAAGACAGAGGTAGACTATGTCTCAAGCATCTTAGCTCTAGTGATTGATGTATTGTTGCTACATTGTTCACTGTATCACTTGTATGTGTAATTAGTGTAGTTCAGTAACACCTTCGTATCAACTGTATTCATTTGATCTGGAATCATATTGTTAAATAGCTTTACTTATTGTTATTTCTGCTTTACTCTTATTTACTCGAATTTGTATCGTTATTTTGTCTTCTACAGTAAAACACAAACATAACTTTCCTTCTCCCAGTACAGATTTCAAGCTATATATTTTCCCCTTTATATACCTACGTATAACAACACATCTCTGCTCCCACTATACATTACTTCCTTCTCCCATTCCTTTACTCTCCAGACATCAGTAGCCTTTGTATAGATCCTGTTTTGTTTTTTTCTATCTACTTCCAACTCACTATTTCCATCCCTCCATCACTTTGCGTTGTCGTTGGCTTTTCTTGCCTCAGACATGACCAGCGTCAGCTTGGTGAAAGTAGTGGCCATACGCGCATGCCCTCCCCTCCCCCCCCCCCTCCCACCTGTATTGTAACCTGTGAATTATCGGAATTAATTTTTTTTTTGTATCGGTTCTTGCAATATGACGGTAGAGGACGCTATCATTATGCTGGGTGTCTCCCAATGGTACACCATACCTGGCTATTTTTCTGATCTTAAATCACTGTAATTTTCATTTACATTTTGGGTAATTTTGACCTTTCAGTCTTATATTTGGCTAAAGAACTACGTTGCTCATCACTCATCTTGTCAGCTGTTTCATAAACTTTTTAGGCGTTAATATGAAGGGAGTGACACTATTGTTGATCATAGGTAATGTTGTTTTTCTTGAATCGTAAACAACTAAAGTATTAAATATATTCTAGATTTTATATCGTAGCAGCTTTTCATATTACACAATGCTGAAGCTCAACAGAAGACTATTTTGCTAACTCTTCTCTCCTGTGGTTTGGTATCTCATCCTGTGATCTATCAAGCTGTTTGTGTTTGTTGCTGGTACACCTTTGTAAGCACAAGACCTGTGTTAACAGAGGCAGTGCTTGACATCTTTGTGGTTTCCTTCATTCGTTGCCTCTACAGTTTCAGTGGGACATGTGCCATCACAACCCACCCTCTCCCATACAGGGTCCTACAACAACTTGTGCTATGACTTAGTCTGGAAACGCCCTATAGATCAAGACGATGCCTTCTGTGCATAACCCAGCTGACATATAGGATGGAGGTCGTGCACCCTTTACGAATCAGAATTTCCATGTCGAACGGGAGCAATTTACACACACACACAAACCGTTTACCAGTCTCCTGTGTACAGAACGGATCGACGTGTATAAACGAACAAACACCGTGATTTTGTAAACATATGCTGAGTATACGTAATGGTTCTAACATACCGAGGAATCCCCAGACGTTGTGGACGCGGGCAGTGTTGCCTCCGTCAGTGCGGCTGTAATCATGACACCTCCGCCTGTCGCTGGGTGTGTTGCGTCGCACATCCAGGCAGATTACTATATTTGTTCAGGGTGGGAGTTGCCTCTCCCAGCGATTTCCATGTGCATGATTATAGACAGTGTTCCTGTGTGGTCTGGTCGTGTGTATGTGTACGTCTGTGGTGTGGTCGAGAGAGTGCCCACCCTCACTCGGGAGCTTGGTCGTGTGGTCTCGTTGTAAGAGGTAATACCTGGTGAATACCTGGTAAAGTCATAGGGTAGGGGGGTCTTCTACTCCCACAGTCCGGGCTGGGTCCAGGCTGCTGGGTTGGGTCATTGGTCGACCAAGCTGTTGGAAGCCGCAGCCTTACACTCTCAAAAGTGTGGTGTTGTAGGCTGCCTGTGAGTGAGAGAATATTGGCCTTCACTCAGACGTTTGGTCATGTGGGTTGGTTGTGAGAGTGGGAGAGTACTGGCCTTCGCCTGGGAGAGCAGAGTTGTGGAAGTGTTCACTCTCACTTAGGAGGTTAACCTGCCGTGCGACGATGCTGTCTGGAGTAAATCTGTGCTAACGGTGATGGAGCCTCGTATGGTTTGATGTGAGTGGTTTCACAGGTGGTGTCGGGTTGGGATGTTGGTCAAACTTCATCATAACTGGGGACGTATGACGCTTGGTATTACCAGAAGACGTACAAAACCTAGGAAGAGGGAGAGTTTCGTTTGAAAGATATTAATACTCTGTGAAATTTCGAACAATTTCTTTGGGAGTTCAAGATTACTCCAACATCAACGCTACTCCAACATTAACGCCCTCACTGTATACTTAGTTCTTGTTCACTGGGATTGATAGAGTGGGTTGATTGAGCTTTAGAGCTGCTATCTGCCTTGGTCAGCAAGGCCATCGACCTGAAGCTACATCCTCCAAATATCCTTAACACCTGCAGAAGGTCTTCAGGTGTTGAGGATAATACAAAACCACATCCTCCAACCTCAACTGTGTATGTATCGCTGGTTGGTTGGTTGTTTGTGGTTTAGGCCTATCAACTGCCAGGGTCATTAAGGCCTTATCACCTCGGTAATAAAGTTGAAAACTGAGGGTGTCTTCACGTCATAAAGCATCACTTACTGATGTCATCATTTTATCATATACGAAATTGATGGGTTCATCATCAGAACAAATAGCTGCCTTTATATTCACTTACTTTGTGGCTTGATAACTATTTTTTCTTTATTATCTTTGAATTTCAGTTTCATGATAGCGCATTGATGGTGGAAATTATTAGCTGTATGATCATTGTGGTTTTACATTAACTCGATTACGAGTGACTTGAGGTAACACGTGGCAGGAAATGAGAGCTGTGTGATCCGTGATGTTCTGCCGCACGTGCTGTACCTGTAACCCGTGATGTTCTGCCGCACTTGCTGTGCATGCTGCACGTGATGTTCTGCCGCACGTGCTGTGCATGCTGCACGTGATAGGTTCTTGTTCAAGCTACATCAACACTAACTTGTGTCATGGATACATCACGAACTACTTTTCTGTTCCTCCTACAAGACAGTCAGTGAACGGAGTATTGCTGGGCGACATATGAACGGGACATTGCACGTCTCGTCAGGAGAATTCTGTTTTTCAGTGGTTCAATATGACTGTTGACGTATTACATATAACAGGAGGATGTAGTAATTATCACCTCGGATTATAACGAAATATCAGTGCAATCGGTAATATCTGAACGTAAGTTTTAATGTACTTTGAGACACTTACACTGACAAAGGACTCTGCTACTACTACTCCCAGTTTTGCCACTTAGACTTGCATGATCCGCACGGCGGTTTTTATATCAGAGTGAGAGAGTTAATGTGGGATGTAATGTGGTGGTATGAGCTGCCAGCCATGCCTTGTCTCGGCACTAAAGACGGAGTTTATGTTGGCTAAGATCATCGCTGGCGGAGTTGGTTAGTAAGGGCACGCGACCAGGCTAGCAGTGAGAGCAGCAGAGACGACCAGGGCAGCAGGCAGCACTCTAGCTGCAGCAAAAACAGCAGGGGCGACTTGGCTAGCCTAGCAGGCATGCCAGCAGGCAGTGCTGCAGAAGCAGCAGGAAAGACCAGGCTTGCAGGCAGTCTAGCAGGACCAGCAGGGACGACCAGCGCAGCCTACCCGGCAGGCAGGTCGGGCTGACCGCGGCGTCCGTGCAGCAGCAGCAGGAGGAGGAGGAGGGAGAGGGGTAGGTGTCGTGCAGGATAGTGACTGATACGCCGACAACCACACAGTTCTCATGATCATCATTTCATTCATCCTGAACAAACGCCTTCCCTCCTACACGTCCCTTCTCCATTCATCCGCCTCAGACACGTGCCCTCCCTCCCTCCACTCCCTCCCATGCTTCCTTAATATGTTCCTTCCTTCCCCTGACCTTCACGTCCCCACGTGCTGACCCCCCAAACCCCCAGGCCTGCCGGGTGGCTCTAGGACTACTGCCCGAGTCACGCTTGACGCCAGTCTCGTACACTTGTTCGTCACGGGGTCATGGTGTGTGTGTGTGTGTGTATATATATATATATATATATATATATATATATATATATACATATATATATATATATATATATATATATATATATATATATATATATATATATATATAAACTTGTCATGTCTGTGGTTTCATTCTGCTTTCTCCGTATTTCTTCGACTTTGTAAACAATGTTTCCTGTTCCTTTAGTTGTTTTCAGTTCTGCCTCGCTGCAGGTGTGTGTCTGATTGTGCACATTACCTCTCATTCTCTTCACGTATTATGTTCCACTCATTACCCCCGATGATTAGCTGGTGTTCTTGCCATAGTGTGTGTGTGTGTGTCGAGCAGGCTGATGTACCCTTGACCTGCCTCTCCTTCGTACACCATTATACTTCCTGGTGTTGTAAGGCTTCCATCCACCTCTGTCATTCTCATGGTTACCGGCGTTTCCTGTATTACTCGCGTTCTCATCTCGTTCTGAGGTTATCAGACTTTCTGTCATCATACTTTCCACCTCCTCTCTCTCTCTCTCTCTCTCTCTCTCTCTCTCTCTCTCTCTCTCTCTCTCTCTCTCTCTCTCTCTCTCTCTCTCTCTCTCTCTCTCATGGTCAGTCTTCTTTCCGTAATAATTTCTAATTGTTTGGCATCATCATCATCTCGAATGAGAAGGTCCATCTTTCGCAATCCCGTCATCATTTTTTGTTGTCATGTTACTCGTGGTTCCTTCATCTGCTTGGTTCCCATCATTACCCCCATTATCTTCAGGCTTCGTCTGGTCCTTGGCCGCCTCCATCCATCCCTGGGGGCCGCTGCGTGTCTGGCTTCCTTACTTTTGGCAACAAGTGTAATTTGCGGGTTGACGGGAGTGGCTTTCTTTGCTTGTGTGTTGTGCGGAAGTTGAGAGATTGTCGTGAGGGAACGAGAGGTTTGGTGTTTCTGTGGTCAAGACGTGGAGGAGGCTTCCTGTGTGGTGCAACGGGAACCACAAAAAGGCTTCCAATACGAGTTTGCTATTGTTCATTATCTACCTTCGTCCAACACCTATAACTCGACCTCTGTACACATTGACTTTGTAAATTGTTAAATACTTCATTCACTGTCTCCGAATCCTTTTATTGATTCTTTGACTATGTAACTTGTAACTCAATCACAGAGGCCCAGACCTTGGACCTTCTGTGCACTCTGTATCCTCCCTCTTCTGTGCATCGCCCACAGGAAGGGTTGAAGTGCACGATCAATTCTCTGTTTTTCCGCAGAAGTAAGTCACAGATCATGTTACCTCTTGTTTGTTTTGTACACATCTGTTCTTTATTCTGCTGTTCAGGTTTTTCACTTGTCTTCTGGATGACTCACATCCATGTGACATAGTTAGATTGCATGCATTTGTCTGTGTGAATATGTAAATGGCATCAATTTGTTCTCAGACTCTTCGCATGAAAACACGGCAGATGTGGTCTTGTCATCTTTGAAATCCTTTTGTTATCTTCCCGTGGAGGATCACATGGTCGCAACCCTTACTTGTCGAAGTCAACTAGTGTTTTTATGGCCAGTTCTTCAGTGGATGATAAGTGGTGTCCTCGTCATAGTGGGGAGATGGCCCATAAGACTCTATTCTCTTTGTCTTGCACAACTCGTATCCTCAGTGAACAAAGGGAATTAGAGAGATTAAACAAAAGAAATTATTTCATTTGGGAAAATGTTCATTCTTCTTACATCAGAGAAACATCATAATGCATGTTAGGTGAGGCAAAATGTATGACGGAGATGTGTCAGTCTCAGATGTCAGATTTGTTTTATGTGGTGTTAGATAGTCACAGGTTCGTGAAGGAAAGATAACCCAGTGAATATTACCTGAAACATGAGGAGTTCCTGAATTATACAAGGGAATGAACACACAACGCTACTTAATGGTTTGTGAGTGGTGCTGTAAGGGCATGTGAGGTAGGCAGAATAGTCTACTAATCCAAGGGAGTGAGGAGGGTCAGGATATGTGAAGGTGAGGGTGGGCTGGATATGTGAGGAATGAGGAAGGTTAGGTTAGAGTACATGAGTGAGTGGAGAAGATTTTCTTGAGGGAAAGTCAGGATATGAGAGTCATCAAAACAAACAGGTTAATGTCCCTTGTTTACCTCCGTGTGGAGGAGCCGCAGGGCTCGTGGCAGGAGAGTGCTCTGTCTGCCCCATCTCCCCCTCCACTAGACAGCCCCGGAGCCTGTGGGCAAGACGATGCTCTTCTTGTCCAGTCTCCCCCATCCCAAGGAAGCCCCCGGAGTCTTGAGGGCAGAGGATTGGTGTGCTTGTCCCGTCTCCCTCCAGAGGAAGCCTGGGAGCCTGGGGGTAAGAGAGTGCTGTACTTGCTCTCTCTCTCTCTCTCTCTCTCTCTCTCTCTCTCTCTCTCTCTCTCTCTCTCTCTCTCTCTCTCTCTCTCTCTCGGCGACCCACATTACCATCAAGCTGGGAAAAGACAGTTTATTTGCTCTGTATTTTTGGTCGAGTTATTTAGTCTTGTGCTTGCTTACACCAGCACGCTGAAGTGCACGAGCCTGGCTGTTGGACGCGGGAGGGAAGAGAGAACACAACCATGAAGGCTCTGTAGGAGGTGATGTACTTCTCTATACCAAGTGAAGGATGTTTGAACATAACTCCTGATGGCACGGTGGTATGAACAGGTGAGGTGATGGCACGGTGGTATGAACAGGTGAGGTGATGGCACGGTGGTATGAACAGGCGAGGTGATGGCACGGTGGTATGAACAGGTGAGGTGATGGCACGGTGGTATGAACAGGTGAGGTGAAGGCACGGTGGTATGAACAGGTGAGGTGATGGCACGGTGGTACAGGTGAGGATGGCACGGTAGAGGTGATGGCACGGTGGTATGAACAGGTGAGGTGATGGCACGGTGGTATGAACAGGTGAGGTGATGGCACGGTGGTATGAACAGGTGAGGTGATGGCACGGTGGTATGAACAGGTGAGGTGATGGCACGGTGGTATGAACAGGTGAGGTGATGGCACGGTGGTATGAACAGGTAAGGTGATGGCACGGTGGTATGAACAGGTGAGGTGATGGCATGGTGGTATGAACAGGTGAGGTGATGGCACGGTGGTATGAACAGGTAAGGTGTATTTGGATAAATCCTCTCGAGAACACGGTCGGGAATGACATGCTTAGATATACAAAATGTAGTAGATTTATGATGAAAGATTTTGGAGGTATTTGTAGCTGATTCACTGTGTTACAGGCGATGTCCTAATGTTTCCTCGTAATTTTGACGTCATAGATTTACGCAAGTAATATTCTTCTGTCCGTCGAAGTCTGTTGGACATGTTTAGTGTCCAGAACCTCTTCCATTCTCTCCTGCCCGATCTGGTCAGAGACGGTACCTAGTGAATACATGTTGAAGTCTGGAGTCTTGCTCGCGCTGAAACGCACATTTAATTCATGCTATTACAAAGGTTCTGTATTATATTCAGTGGCCATATCTATGACTTTTGCCAGTTATTTCAATTCTTTGTACGGAATAGATGTCCATCAGGTATGATTAATGCCGCTGTCCGCCGATCATTCATCATGCAGCCCATGATGAATGACAGAATTCACGATTCGCTGGATTTAAGGTACATAGGCGATGTTTCCACCATAGATTCAGGATGATAATGCATGTATATCTTTTACTGCTGCTATGTAAATTTTTCCTGCTTTATTTCTCCGATTGGTTGATTGCAATTATCTCATTTTGTTCATTTACTTAAAGTCTAATATTGTCCAGCTTGGCTGGGGTAGAGGCAGAGAGGAACATACTGTATGAACACTTAACTCGCACTGCGAGAGAAAGAAAGACAGACTGACAGACAGACAACACGACCATCAGACAGACAACACCGTCATCATCAGACAGGCATCACCAACAGGACAGACCCGAGGCATGGGCAGTGTCGTTGTATGTGATACAGCACTGCGAAGGTAGAGGGTGTGTGCGGGAGGGAGGAGGAGGAAGAGGAGGAGATGGGTAGGAGGAACACCTGCTCTACGGACCATAAACTCAGCAATGTCCCCGGAATCCCCAGCAGGTAGGTGGTCTCCACAGGGAAGGGTACCGTCACCAGCCATGTTTATAACCACTACCCACTTGATAACCTTACTGACTCGCTCCCACCCGGCCACGACACTTGTCGTCGAGATGGCTCCGTCGTCACACTCGGTGAACTGACTGCCATATAATGACTGTGAGCAACTATTCTCCATTAGCTTTTTAACGCAGCAAAAACCTTGTGATAATAGCTCCCTCGCTATCCCCGCCGATGTGTCGTTTTCTTTATCATAGAAAACATGACTCCAGGATGCCCTCAACGTTCCTGGCGTGTCGGGGCCAACAGAGCGACAAGAACTGTTTACACAAGTTAATCTGACGAAGCAAATTTTTTGTAGCGACACTAGAGGTGGTGGTACATTGTCGTGGTGGATCCGTGGTATCAACCGTTATGAAGACGACCAAACGATATCTTAACCCCAGATTTGTATTCAGCATGAAAAATAATACCTACAATGAGGTTTTGAAGGAAATCTAATTTTTTTGAGAAAAATGCCAAATATTGCAGGTTTTTTTTAGCTCATAAACCTTTTGTTTCAGAATTGAATCACAACGTATTCAAACACTTCTATAATTGAAAAAATCAAGGAAAGTTTATCATAATGCTCTGTTACCGATAGAAACCATGTAAATACAATGCAAATGATATCATAATTTCCTTTCAAATTGTCCATATTTGAAAGCTTAATTAAACTTTATAAAGACGACCTAACGAAATTCTAAACCCTGATTTGAATTCGCCATGAAAAATGATAGTTACATTGAGGTTTTGAAGGAAATCTATTTTTTTTTTTTTGAAAAAAAAAATTGCAGGTAATAGTTCACGGTATTTTTCAGCTCAAGATAATTTTTGTTTCAAAATTAAAACATAGCGAAGTGAAACACTTGTATACATGAAGAAATCATGGAAAATATATCATAATGCTCTCACTTAGCGATAGATACCCAGTAAATATAATGCAAATGATAGGGTGGTACTATAAAATTGCTTTTATTTTACACCTTAAATATAGATCATAAATAAGGCCTATCGAAATTTGAACGTCAGATTTATATTCAGCAAGAAAAATGATACTTAGAATGAGGTTTTGAAGGAAATCTATTTTTCTGAGAAAAATGCCAAAAATTGCAGGTAATAGTTCAGGGTATTTTTATGCTCAAAAAACTTTTTGTTTCAAAATTGAAGCTTAACGTATTCAAACACTTCTGTAATTGAAATAATCAAGAAAAATATATCATAATACTCTCAGTTACCGATAGATACCTAGTAAATAAGATGGAAATGATCAGATGATACCATAAAACTGCCTTTATTTCACAGTTAAAATATAGTTCATAAAGACGAGCTATCGAAATTTTAACCCCAGTTTTTTATTTAGCATGTAAAATAATCCTTATAATAATGTTTGGAAGGCGATATATTTTTCTGAGAAAAAACTAAAAACTGCAGCTCAAATTTTTTTTTTTTTTTCAAAATTGAAACATCACATATTCAAACACTCCTATACTTGAAATAATCAAGGATGATATACCATAATGCTATCAGTTACCGATAGATACCCAGTAAATTCGATGAAAATTATCTAGTAATGCTTTAAGATTGTCTTCATTTAAGAGCCAGTGACTGTGTGGTGGTGGCACTGTCGTGGTAGTGACTGTGTGGTGGTGGCACTGTCGTGGTAGTGACTGTGTGGTGGTGGCACTGTCGTGGTAGTGACTGTGTAGTGGTGGCACTGTCGTGGTAGTGACTGTGTGGTGGTGGCACTGTCGTGGTAGTGACTGTGTAGTGGTGGCACTGTCGTGGTAGTGACTGTGTAGTGGTGGCACTGTCGTAGTAGTGACTGTGTAGTGGTGGCACTGTCGTAGTAGTGACTGTGTGGTGGTGGCACTGTCGTGGTAGTGACTGTGTAGTGGTGGCACTGTCGTGGTAGTGACTGTGTGGTGGTGGCACTGTCGTGGTAGTGACTGTGTAGTGGTGGCACTGTCTTCGTCGCAGTTGTGGTGGCACTGTTGTGGTAGCATTCTGATGGTGGCACTGTTCTGATGGCACGCTCTGGTAATACCTTCAGGTGGGCTTTATGGTAGTTTGTGGGATGTTTTCCACAAAGAATGACACCATAAATGGAGGCACTAGATATGAGGAGAGACGACAGTAGTGTAAGTGATGGCATTATATGTGGTAGCATCGCGTCATAGAGCACTGTAGCTGGAGACCACGTATGATACCACGCTATGTAATGGCTCAGAAACTAGCGATGGCGGTAAAGATGGTGGCAGGCGAACGGGTGATGGCCACTGGTTGGGTAATGGTGGTTAGAGACGGTAGCAGGAGGGAGGATGTTGGCATTGGATGGATGGTAGTGGTAGGGACGGTGGCAGGAGAACGGGTGATGGCACCGGAGGTTAGTGGTAGAGTGAGGAGGGCCGAGTGGGTGAGGTCAGTGACACTGGTCCACGTGAGGCCGGGGTCTCACGTGAGTGCCACACACACACGCACACACACACACACACACTACCCCACTCATGGCTGGGCGGCCGGCGCCCCTCCCTGCCAGCCCGTGCCCCTCCCTGCCGGCCCGGGAGGTGAGGGACGGTGGGCCTGAGGAAGACAGCAGTAGGAAAACGAAGAGTGAAGGATAGTGAGGGGCGGGGTGGATAGAGGGATGGTTGTGATGGATAGGGATGGTAAGAAAGGCCCTGTGTTGTGGGAGGACGACACTAACCAAGGAAGGGAAAAAGGCAAACAGTGAGGAGCAGGACGTAGTGGATGAGGGAGAGGTGCTGGTGTGGGAGGAGGAGGGTGTGGTGCAGTGGAAGCTGTAGTGTTACGGGGGAACATGATGGTTCCAGCCGGGGAGTGTGAGAGGGAGCGGCACACCCCCTGCTGGGATGGGCAAGTCGTGGCCGGGGTGGATAACACAGACGTGTATCGTGATTATGTTAGCCACGGAGTCCAGTGTTTGGATTAGGAAGAGAAGAAATGGTTTTGCACATAAAATATTGGAAAAAGAAAGAAATGAAAGAAAAAAGAAACTAGGAGAAGAGAAAGAAGGAAGAAGAGAGAAATTAAGGAGGAGAATGTTTGAATGAATGAATGAGAATACGTGAGAACAAATTACCATTAGACGATATTAGCATAAAGAATATTGTATTAACATCTTCAAAAACTTGTTGGGCAAACATTTCATTAGTTGAGGTAGAGGCCAGGAGGAAGAGGGAAGGTGAAATTTGGATATTATATTGTCCTTAGATAGAGTAACACCTGATAGGAATTATCACAAATCGTAGTAAATGAGGAAATCAATTCGTGAGCAGTTAGTCTGTGGATGAAGGGGAGGAGAAAAGTAAGAGAAGATACTCCTGCAGATGATGATACGTGCAGCAGGAAGCACAGCACAACTGTATGAGCGGTGGTGAAGTGTGATATGACTGCATCAAAGTCTTACAGCAACAGAAAATATAAAGTAACGGAAGGAACAGGATGAGCCACGTAACGTCCCAGTAATACCGAAGCAGCAGCAGCAGCATCATTATCATCAGCAGCAGCGGGAGAGCTTGCAGCTGAGCATTAACAACGGTGTTTGTGCTACTATTATGTTGTCAATGTGTGTAATATATCCAGCGGCGGAGTTGGAGCCGCAAGACGAACGAGGGGATTCTTGTCGTAACTCAGGTCGGATATCGTGTTGGGGTTTGTTTTCCTCATCTGTCTGCAGCAGGCCATTGGCTGAGGATGTGGGTGCGACCGTGATGGGAGGCCGTCTGCCAACACCACCACAAGCATTACGCGCGGAGGGATGAGGGTGATGGCCGGTCAGTCACTCGAGGTTGGTAGATGAGGCATGGTCCGTAGGTGGTGGGTGAGGCCTGACGTGTGGGTGGTGGGTGAGGCCTGACGTGTGGGTGGTGGCTGGATCCTAACTTGTGGGCGGTGGGTGGAGCCTGACGTGTCGGGTGGCAGAAGTGGTGGTGGGGGTGGGGGTGGGGTGAGGATAGAGCGAAGGGTAAGACCAGTGATGGAGGGCGGTATAAAGGAGAGGGTAAGGTTGGGTTAGGGGGAGGTTAGGTAAGGAGGGAGGGAGGGAGGATGGCAAGAGAGGGAGAGGCTGGTCAGGGATCGGGTTACTGGGATATGAGGAATTACCCGTTATCAGTGGTTGATACTGGCCACCAGACGCCCGGGCCGGCGGGACACTGCTCACCATGGAGGGAAGGATGACCTCCAGTGTCCCTTGACATCCAAGTATGAAGGGAGAGATGATCTTAAGAGTCCTTCGACAATCTAATGTTGAAGGAAGGGGTGATCTTGTGTGTCCCTCTAGTTAAGTAGAGAGGAAGAAGTGATCTTAAGTGTTTCTCGAGTCACTGATCACACTGGATATTGAAGGGTGATGTTTTTGAGGTTAAGTAGCCAGTCAGGGCAGGCGACTGGCAGGAGGGTAGGGGTGAGGAGCGTCAGGAGGAAGCCTGCCAGACGATGAGGACTGACGTCGTCTTGATGGTGCTGAAGGAATCCCTCACCACCATGACTCTTGTCACCACCATCACCAACACGCCCATAACTTCTACCATTACCATCATCACTACCACCATTACTGTTATCACAACCGCCATCATAACCACCACCACTTTCTTCACAACCACCGTCATTACCACAGCCACTGTTATCACAACCACCATCACAACGAAAACTATCGTCATAACCAACATCACTACTGTCACCACTTTTCACCATCACAACCACCACCTACGTCATCACTACTACTACAACTACCACGACTTGCTATTAACACCACCCATTCCACAAACCACCACTACACAAGAACTTGAAGCAAGGCGAAGGCCACATCACCTGGAGAACCTGACATTCTTACTAAATGATTATACAGACCAAAAGAATCTTTGTTCATGTGTTTAATGAACAACGAGAAAACAACCCGATGTGGTTGTATTATTATCTGCAACACAACGGTCTTCATATGACGTATTTCATCACAATAGGTCAACAAAATGTATTAAAGTTCTTGATTCTTGACACGATATACACCAACACTTACCCTCGCCTCATCTCGACTGGTTCTGCAGGTGCAAATAGCCACATGCTATTAGGTTTTGCCTTTAAAGGCAACTTTGTGCCCAACACCAGACTGGCAGGGAATTTCTCTGTCCATCCTGGCTGGCTGATGTATTAAGGGCGTATATTCGTTGTATGTCATGAAAGTCGTAAACCCGACACAAATTATTAAAGAAAAGAGCATCTTAACGTATGTAAAATATGTAATAAGAAATACTTGAGGCTGAAAAGTAGTTTTCTGGAGAAACACTTGTGGTTGACCAGTAGTGTTGCTGGAGAAACACTTGTGGTTGATTAGCAGTGTTGTTGGAGTAAGAGTTGTAGATAATTAGTGATGTTCATGTAGAAAAACTTGTTACAACATATTCCTACAGCATGAGGAATGAGGAATTGCAAACTGAATCAGTCTTCCACTGGGCCACCGAGAAGAAAAACATACTTTTCATTGGGAATAACTTCTAATTTCCCCAATACGGGGATAATGATGTAGCTAAAAGCATTTCAGACTACCACACACACACACACACACACACACACACCACCGTCGTATTACAAGTGATCAATGTGAAAAAAGAATCAATAGTTGACTTCCAGAAACATGGTAGGCTGGATCTTGGGAAGCTTTAACACAGTAGGGAAACCAGTGATGAACGTTTATCAAGGATCTAATACTCTCACGAACACAATACTGTTGTGATAGCATTACCTTAACTTGGACTTAGCCCGATCTGTAGGAGTAGGAGTCTCCCGGAGATTACCCCAGATGCCTATTTCAAGGAGACTCCAGGGTGTTCGACACTTCTGAGCTCATCTCTTCGACTGTCCTCACCACCAAGTTGTCTTTTTAACATCTGTCTATTGTCGTCATTCGCAGCTTCTTTGTTTAGTGTATTCTAGATATCCACCAAACTTTCATTAAACCTTTATTTCTTTGTCTTTTCCAGCGAGCCTCTTGACAAGCTTACTGTCATGGCCTGTTTACTCTCGTACTGCGTCTCGTGAAGAATCGCTCTGTCGTCATCATCCAACTGATTCGGAAATCTAAACGCGGTAAACAAGGTCACCCCCTCTCTCTTCTCTCCTCCATGGTGATCATATCTGTGGCTCTCAGCCTCTCAGTGTAGCTCAGCCTTCAAAATTCAGATACCATCGTAGTTGCTCTCATGTAGACCCTCTCAATTCGATCCTTGTGCTTTTTGAGGCATAATAACCAGACTTAGAGGCATAATCCAATTTTACATGATGGAAATAGTTTACCGAACATACATGATGGGAATAGCCTGCTGAACACTACTACATGATGGGAGTAGCTTACCGTATGCTTGAATGGATTTTTGATATTTGCCATCACACTGATTGCCTCTTTCACAGTTTTCCTCTTGTACAATTTCGTTAACTGGCCAAGCACAATGTCCATTTTTAGGTCTCATTTGTACATATATTCCTATACTTTATTTGCCACTAGGTAATGATATCGCCAAGGCTTCTTTTGCTGTGTCCCTCCTCATTACCTTACTTTACTTGGATTGAATTTCATAAACCATTCATCAAACTAAGCTTGGAGTTTGTTCAGGTTCCCCTGTAATCTGAGGCAATCATTGTCATTCTTTATCTTTTATGACCCTAGCCTCATCCACAAGCATGATCAGATATGAGTCTAGTCCATCAAGCAGGTGATTTGCATAGACCAAGAATAGCAGTGGGCCCAAGATCGAGTCCCTGGTCACCTCAAATACATTTCGAGAATACTCCTTGAACCTTCGTCCTTTGTAGTTGATTACTAATGTTGCTGGAGGAACACACAGGCTGGAGAAGCATTTGTGGTACAATAATGTTGCTGGAGGAAAACACAAGCTGGAGAAACATTTGTGGTACAACAATTAATGTTGGTGGAGAAACACTCGGGTTTGATCAGTAGCGTCGCTAGAAAAAAAAAAAAGGTGAACATTAACTGAATGTTGCTTCTATTCTTTTATGCAAATTTTCGTAAAATTAGATTAGTCGGTTTTTTGTATATAGGTTTAGGGCTTGCGGCTTTCATAGAAACATCATTGGTTTCAGAAGTGATCGCATCGCTGGCTGTTAAACTCTGAAAATAGAATTTTTTGTCATGACAGCGCACCGAGTACTGCTCCTCTTAATGCTCAAGGAGTCAAGTATTTTCTCTTTATTGGCTTATTACTGTCTCTGAGATATATCTAAACGGTCTGCTATTAGAAAACGAGGGGTAGGCAGGAAGAAAATATATATTGAAAACTTGGGTGTTGTAGGAGTGTAGCTGACAGTCTAGCACGCCATATTTAGGATGATAACCTGAAGATTGGCATCATGGGTCGTCCGAGCCGGTGACTTCCTCCCAGGTCAGTTGTAAAGATATCGCAAGTGTTTGTGCACAATACAGGGCTCGAAACCCGCCAACTGAGGACCTTCCTTTATACTACACTGGTCGACTGTGTTGTGAATTATAATTGGCAAGTCTTTGAACAGTTTTAAGGGTGTTGGTGAGGTCTGTGGGGAGGAGGAGAGGGGGTTGGTAGGGGAGCAGCGAGGTGCATGCTGGGAGATAATGCAGCGGTGTGGCGCCAGCGGACCGTCGCGGCTCGACGATAAACAATGCTACACTAGCGCCACCACCCTACTTGGCGGCCGTCTGCTGCAACATTATGTGCACCCGTACTGCCTTTGTCGGTCCCAAGCTGTATGCTTCACAGACTAACAGTGTGGATAATGGATTTACTGGTCATACACCTTGTAAGGTGGTGCGTACCGTCCGCACGGACTAGGTACACACCTCGTGAATGATGAGAGCGCTACTGCCTGCTCACCATAGGATAGAGGGCCTTATGTCTCGTAGCCTTCACCCTGGGTGAGTCTGGTAGCAGAGATGTGGTTAATGGGATTATGGGACATACTGCTACTGTCGCGTCTGTCACTGAGGGGTCTGTATAGTGGTGTTTACTGGCCAGGCTCAGAGCTACACATTTGGTTATGTGGTGTGTTTGGAAGGAGTTTATTTTCCCTGTCTTCAGGCAAACTGCAGGAGTAAACAGCACAGAACTATCAAAATAAATTTTCCGGCTTTACATAATTATGTGAACCCATTTTACACCAACAGTTGCCTGGAATATTTCAGTTCAGGTTATGTGAGAGCGGACGTATGGTAAAGTTTCTCAGCACAGCCCAGGGTGTTTCAGCAGGAGCAGCGTCCAGTTTGTGCCAGATGATCTTAAGTTTGTTTGTGTGTGTATGTGACCTGCACCATTGTCATTGTTCGAGTCGTTTGGTGCGTGTTGTGGCTGGCCACTGGTGCATTGTGTGGTATGACTGGCCACTGGTGTATTGTGTGGTGTGGTTGCAGTATGTCGTGACAGGCCAGTGGTGCATTGTGTAGTGTAGCTGGCCAATAGTGTACTGTGTAGTATGGTTGGTCAGTGGTGTATTTTGTATGGTATGACTAGCCAGTGGTGTAATGTATGGTGTGGTTGGCTAATGGTGTACTACAGAGCCGCCGAATTGTGATTTTGGTTATGCAGTTGACCTATGACATGTCAGACCGGCATCGGGTGAGTGTCTTGCTCACAGTACAGGTGAGGTCAACAACCACGGCTTTCAGATAGCGCAAAGAAGCATAGCGACCTGCCTGCTTGATAGTTGGATGAGAATGTCAAGCTGCTCATCATGCGTTAAGATAAGTGACGTATCTTGTCTGGTAAAATTAGACTTTGTGTATCATCGCACAAGTGAGGCAGATGAGGATGAAGGTGTGGGGGAGATAAGGGAGGAGGAATGATGGAGGAGGAGGAGCCAGAGTAAGAAAAAAAGGGAAAGTTACAATTCGTTCTTCATCTCCACACGTGATGAGCAGACCTGCGACCTCCCCCTATCCACCCAACACAATGAAATCATCCACCCTTAGGTCGTTGACCTTAGGTGACTCCCATTAAATATCCTCATTGGTAGTACAGCGCCCACCCTACCCCTGATGATGCCTGGTTGGTGACCTGATGTGACCCCTCACTGGATTCCCCCAGGGTTGACACAGCCACCCTCACCCTAACCCCCACCTTACTCCCGTTGATGCCTGGGGCCGGGACACTGTGCCCTGTCACCGCCCACTTGTCAATCAGAGGCTTCGTAACTGCTTTTGTTCTGCGACTGATACGTGATGCAGGCGGCGACAGCCACCTCCTGTCTGGGTGTTGCATCCATCCTCACAAGTCGGGGGCACTGAACCGATCAACCGTATGTGACCTGCAGCTATTTCGCCAGTGTAATTGCTGAGGCTTTCACAGCTACGAGCAGAGGACGTCGTCTGGCGATGGTTGGAGCGCAGAGGACAGTAGTAGTGCAGGGGAAGAACAGTGGAGCCTCTGGTTGTTGTGCTCTTGGATCCAGCCAGCAGCAGAGGAGCCCAAATAGCATGCTCCACTCCTGACGTTCCTATCGATAGCTTGTGCTACTTAGAGCCAGCGTGATTGACGCTGATGGGAAAGACAAGGGGTTGGTTGAGACGCAAGGAAGAGAGATCAAGGCAAAGTTGAAAATGAACCTCTTCTCTGCTAAGGGAGTGGAACCTAAAGTTAACCTAGCAAGACAAAACGCAACCCCTTGAGCACGACAGTGCGGCCCGTTGATATCATACCCAGGGGCCGTAAGATCGTGTTGACGGGTCATCGCGTCGTGCTCAAGGGCCATGATGCCGTGCAGAAGGATTTATGGGAATCAGTAAGGTATTGGACTGTTGGTACAAAGGTGGCGAGTTTCTTGTTCACTCCTACCCACCCTGTGGGTGGCGGCGCGAGAGAGGATACAGGGTTCACAAAAGCCACAGAGTCTAGAGCTCAGTGGTTGGCTTACATCACAAGTTACATAATAAGAGAAACGTTTGCAAGGATCGTGCAATAATGAATCAATCATGTAACAGTTTAATCAGGTGAAATTGCATATAAAGGTTGAGGATTAATGACTGGGTCATACAGCAAGCCATGCAATGAATGGACTACTTGCAGTAGACAACGATCGGATCCTTCTCAATTATCTGAAATAGAACTTTGTTCTGGATGAAACGTGTACACACATCATGAAATATTCAGCAGCAATTATCTCTGAATTCACTAATCCTACAATTGGCAAGTCCGTAATGTTGCAGGGTGTGTGGCTGGTGTTCTATTACGGTTGAAGTTGACAATCAGCTGACCAGAGACGGAGCAGGAGGGAGGCCAGTGTACACAAACGTTTGATCCCGCTTGTTGACATTAGACGAGTAGGGTTACCTCCCTCCCACCCACCTCCTTCCTCCCTCCCTTCCTCTTTAAATATAGCTCTCTGGCCTGGCTGGTCACCAGGTCGTGTAGTGACCCCCTGAACTGTGCTGGCCAGCGACATACGAGTTCTCTCGGTCCTACAGCAACGAGTGGTGGCGATCTTCAGTATTTTCCTCAACTACTTTATGTGTTTCTCCTCTATCTCCTCTTCCTCCTCCTTTCTTTTGTTCCACTTACGTTTTTGAGAGTACTATTTCTCTTTCAGTCGTTTTCGAGCACGGCAGTATGACCCTGTAGCATGACGGTACGACGTTTAGGCAAGGACATCATGCCCAAGGGTCATACTGTCGTGCCCACGGATCATACTGTCGTGCTCGAGTGTCATACCGTCGTGCACAATGGGTTATGTTATCTGCTCATCCACTTCACGTAAGCATCTCGTTACCCCATTTCCCATCCATCTCCTCACCTCTTTTGCTTCCATCAAGTGCATTCCAGTTTAAACCCAACCCTCGTATAAATCTCCCCTCCCTGCTATGCTAGTTTCCCAACACTCATCACCCTACTTCCCCACTCACCTCCCGGGTCCATGGTAATTCTCTCTCTCTCTCTCTCTCTCTCTCTCTACCCGATCCCTCTTCCCATCACTACCCATGAGTGAGGGGGGGGGGGGTGTTGCCACTTGACCCATCTGGCACGGCAAACTAGTGGTACCTCATCACTCCTGCACTATACATGTTATCACTGCATGGTAGGTTCTGCATGTGTGGCACTGCTGAAATTACACCTTCCGTAAAGCACTGTTGATGTACTGTTTGTGTGGCACTGTTGATGTTGCACTGTTTGTATGGTACTGTTGATCTGCTGTTTGTGTGGCACCACCACTACACCACCACCACCATAGTAGTCGAAACACCCCAGAAGGTAGTACCACCTCCGCCACTAACAGCCTAGCTAGTGGCGAGATACGGTAGTGGCGCTGCCAAGTATAGCTACACGTTCAGCATCCTTGAATCTATATGCTTAAGTGTGTATATGTCATTAAGTGTTTGTACAAGAAGACTCATAATTGTGTGTGTGTGTGTGTGTGTTGCTGGGTGAGGGTTTTACATTCGTGTTGCCATATATATGTTGCTGTCTATGTCTGGCGATAGTTATCCATCATCTGTCGATCCTGTAATTTGGTATTTTGGTAGTTCGATGTAGGATATTACCTTACCTTTCACGAACCCTTACGTTGTTGGAACATCCGTGTGTGACATATATACTCCGTCCGTGAAGTAAATAGTCCGTTAGTGACGCAAACAGGTCGCTCGTGATGCAAATAGCTCATCCGTGACGTGTGGTGTCCGTCCGTCCCACCCGGTCATGGCGTCATCCGTCTTGCTTATTAATCACAGCTTTTTCTCGAGCAGGATGGTCGGTCATGCCGGCCGGCTGCCTCAAGCTGGCCCCATGCTAGGAACCTGAGGTCCCAGGAATAGTGGTTCTTTCCACGTTCCTTCCCACTGGAGGCCGCAGCTCAAGTCCTCACTTAAAACAATGATTATCTGCTTCGTCCCTGGCGAGGAAGCCACAACCAATGCGTAACATTGCTGTGAGGAGAGAGGACACTTGTGCTATAATTGATATGGTTATATATGATGGGGCTGGATATATGGACACTTGACTCAACGGCAGATAAGTGTCAGACGAGGCAGAGGGAATCCGTTCGTATAGCGAAACATTATTTCTGAAGCCAGAGGAATGATGGAAAGGGAGAAGTTCCCTTGTATCTGGATCTGTACTTTACCTCACTGGTCCACAGATTGTGTTCATGACTTACGTACGTCTGCATATATGAAGCACTGTAATGATTCGAGTTCTGGGAATCCTTTAGGACTCTGCACCTGGCGCGCCTCTACCCTCCTCCCTCATGGCATTCTCCCGGCCCCTTGACCCAGCTGGCATGTACATGTGGCACCTCAGCAGATGGTGCCAGTGCACAGTGCTACCTCCCGGCATCCCCCTCCTCCCTGGTGACGTCAGTTGCTGTCATAAAGCCTTAGTTCTTGACGGCTGTTCGTCTGTGGCCTCAGGAGGAAATTGTCGCAGGTGAAGGTGATGATAGGCTGCAGGTGTGTCGGTGCTGTGTGAGGACGCCCTGTGGTGGGTGGTGTACGAGGGACCACAGATAATCTAACACGTCCTTTTCTTCTTCCATGTTTTGTTGTTGTCTGTTGTGTGGTGGACAGGAAAGAGGACCAGACAGGGGAAGCACAGGCGACTTTGGAAGGAATAAAAGTTGTGATGTTCTTGAGCTCAGTCGCCGGGAGCCCAGGTTTCTTGGAGTCCACGGAAGCTGAATAGACGGTGGCTGGAGGATTTGATGACGGTACTGGCGTGTTCCTTCCAGCTTAGTTTATCGTCAAAAGTGAAGCTGGGAAGCATGATGGGCTTAACAACCCTGGGGGTGGCTGGGGACCGAGCGAGGCAGGAGGTAGGGTGTGGGACAGTCTTGGTCTGGTTGATGGTTAGGTAGTGGGCGTCGGTCCACCTCGGGAGGGCCATGTACTCGGGGGAGGTGTTGTCAACACCACTGGCAAAGCCGTTGACGTACGTCTAGATTGTTAGTGTGTTGCGGGTGTGTGCGTTGCGTATGTGTTACGTATGTGTTACGTATGTGTTGCGTATGTGTTGTGTGTCTTGTGGTTGTGTTGCGGGTTGTTAGTAAAGTTATAGTAGCGGCTCAGTTCATTAAAACTGTTGACATGGTTAAATAAAATTGATTCACAGATGGTGTTGTTCAGTGTTCTGTGATCTGTATATTGTACCAGCTGGTGCTGTAATGATGGCATATATTTAAGAAAGGTTTTTGATGTTATTAGTGTAGAATAGACGTAGTTGATGGCTAAGTTACTGTGGTTGTGGTGGTGATAGCTGAGTCACTGTAGTTGTGGTGTTTTGGGGCTGTATTAATGTAGTAGTTGTTTTATTGTTACGGTTGTGGTTATGATATTAATGGAGGAGTTACGTTGACGAGGAGGTAACTCTGCAGAAATGGGTTTTGGCGTACAGGGCGCGTGTGGTGCTGACGGCGAGGCATCGTGGGCGTGGGTGTGGGCGTAGCGGGCGTGAGTGGTGCCGGTGATGGCACATAGATGTGCCCTCCTTATCAGTCGGGTGGGAACTAATGAGCCGTTCAACCTCATAGTGTGACGCATTGACCCCTTTCCTCCAGGGGTCATGACCCCACACACTCCTTAGCCTCCTCAGTCCCATGGGATAAAAACAATGAACACCGCACCCCTCCAGGTGTGTCCTCCCCCCACGTATGACCTCAGCTGCTGCGTTAACCCCGAGTGACCTCTGTACATATTCACATCTGACCAAACATGACCCACCTCCACCTTGACTACCAGTCTCCCTGTTGGACTTGTGAGGAACCGCTAAGCTGTTTCTCTGATAGCCTTCATTTGTTTTTTTCCCGATACTGTGTCCTCACCAAACAAGCCATTCTTTCGTCACTTGACCCTCTCACTCCGGGGTCAAGCTTTATCGTTAATCGGTGTTACTCGCATCCGACAGTTTATATATATTTTTTTTGTCTTTCGTCTTAGCTTTAGTGATATTCCTTACTTTTGTGGTTCCTAATTTGTAAAATGAATACTTAAAACGTCTTCATACTATCCTTTGGTTACTCCTCACTTTTGCTTGGTCTTATAAGTAGATTTAAGTATAATGCAATAGTTAGTATAAGTGATGGTCAGTCACAGTTAGTTTTTGTGATGTTCCTGACAGTTGGCACGTGATGTGAGGAAATGAAGTCGTTCTTTGGTCTGTTCCTGGCGCTCCCTTGCTAAGACGGGAAACTGCAAACAAGGATGAATAAGCATGATATCTGTCCGAAAATATCATTAGATTATCACTAAACAGACAAGCTCCAGGCATCCAGTTTGGACGACCACTGATCAGTAGCAACACGGGTTACCGACCTTATGGCCCAAGGAAACTTGTCGAGCATAGATATCTCATGTCCCAGACCACCATAGTTTATGATATGTGGTTGACGTCACGCACCTCGAGTCTCACTCGAGCTTAGAGTATTTGCCACAGTTCACCTCGTACCTCGCTACGTTGGCAACAACTTAATGAATCATCAAGTCGTCAACCTTTAGTTGGCTTCACGTACGTATTGCTTCCCTTCATGTGTACCTTCCTGCAGTCACGTACATCACGCACCTTACCCGTCTTGTAGAAGATCATGCCCGTCTCAACGTACGTCTTTCCCGTCTTTACGCACTCCTTGCCCGTCTCAACGTACGTCTTTCCCGTCTTCACGCACACCTTGCCCGTCTCAACGTACGTCTTTCCCGTCTTCACGCACACCTTGCCCGTCTCCTCCTGCCAGGCCTCGTTATGTTATCTCCCTCACTCATAACTGCTGTTATCATCCGGGTTACCTCCGTGCTGTACATGTCTTCCGTTACACCAGCAGTTCACGTTACCTGATGGTTATTGGTTCACTTGGGGGGAGGAAATGGATCACCATATAACCTTATCTCATTGCAAGGGTGCAGGACCCTCCTCCTGCCGTATGTTATCACGGTGCTCGGGTGCTGGACCCTCCTCCTGCTGACTGCTTCTCCTTTACCTCTCTCCTTCTCTTCCTTCCTTCTTTTTTCCTCTTCTTTACCTCTTCTTTAGATATTTCTGCTTCTTTTCCCGTAATCTTCCACTTCTTCCTCACTGTTTCATTTTCGTGGCTTGCATGCACTGACATGTCATCCCTTTCTCTGGAACTTGCTGGTAAATTGATTAAACTCGACTCTTCCACCTCTCCTTTCCTCTCCCACCTCTCTTTCCTCTCCCATCGTCCTATCCCCACATCTCACACCTCCCATCCCTACTACCCCTCCGTGCAGTGACCTCTGGTGACCCTGGTTGACCCGCCTTGACCCCGTCGTGATCGCGTCCAGCTCCTTTTGAGGGAGAGGTATTGGCCTCGAGATAGAATTTCCTTTTTTTTGTGTGTGTTACTTGGGCATGATGGACAGGGTGCTGTCCTCACTGCCGCTAGGTGCTGAGGCCTGCTGTGCGCTGAGGCCTGCTGGGCCCCTGGCTTAGCGGGGACAGGACGGGGCACCAAGAGGACTTCTGTAGGTTGACAGGCAGTGTAGGAGGCACTGAAGAATGTTGATGAGGGTTCGAGGATGTTGATGAAGGTGGGAGGGGTACTGGTAAGGGTGGGAGGGTGTTGGTGAGGGTGGAAGGTACTGATTAGGGTGGGAGGGTGTGGGTAAGGGTGGGAGGTTTATAGTGAATGTGGTAGACACTACGTAAGTGGAGGAATCAGATACCTGCACAGTAAGGATTGATAGGAGGCACAGTGTAGTGGCAGACTCAGGGGTAAGGATGCTAGATGTTTGTACAGGATATTGACGACTGTCAGAAGATGTCAGATGTTTGTACATGGTGTTGACGAGTGCTAGAGGGATGTTAGAGTAGCCGAGGATGTTAGAAGTACGCACTGGATGTTGACGAGTGTTGGGGATGTTGGGAGTTGTTACTGGGTGTCGGCTGGTGATTTTATAGATGTTGTGGGCTCTTGGCCACTTACAGCCTTCCACACTCCCACCCACGAATGTTGACAGTGGCGGATCCTCACGTCAGAAATTGATGTATTGTTCTTCCTTCGTTACGCTTTACAGCATAATAATGAAGAACTCCAGCTTCACATAATTCTCAGAAAATTCTATGTTTGTACTTATGGTTTAGCAGTTACAAGAGTCTGTTATTTTACTGCCGTATGATGTTCTGAGTATAGACTTGTGTGCTTTAGATTGACAGTTACTTACGAGGGTGTATAATGTAACTCTTGAATTTGTATGTTGACGTTACGACCCTCGGGCATCAAGGTAAGACCCTTGAGCATGTCAGTACGACTCTTGGTTATAATAGCCTTTGTCCTGACCCCCAAGAGTCAACGTCGAATTTAGGTGTTGAGTTAAAGGTCTGTTGATAGTAGTTTCCTGCAGGTCTGACAGCCAGAAAGATTAATTCTGGACAAGTAACGCAAATGGAACATAATGTGTCGCATCTTGCTGTAGAGTGCCTCACCAATGCCAGTGTGACGTAGTGGTGAAGACTGGAATCCCTTATAAAATCTGATACAGCCTTTGTACTGTGGTCTCTCTTCGTGTTACCTTCCTGCAATGCCTCACTTGTTATTCGGATGGACCTCATCACCGCAGGTTTAAAGTCCACGAGAGAGAATCAACTGGCCCGTTAGTTACCTAAATAACAGATGTTACCTAAATAACAGATGATTGTTACGTGAGGAACACGTAAACTACACCAGGTTAATAGCTAATTACCATCTGTTCACGTCATCGTCTCGTCTCGTGTGACAGGGGAACATTGGACCTGTATGGCTCTCATTGTGTCTCGCTGATGCCCTCATTCCTGGCTGTCTCGCGCAGACTGTCGGATGAACACAAGTGTTGATGGAAACATATCATGTTGACGCCTCACGCCATGTTTCACCCAGCAGACACACGTCACACCTCGTCAACCACTGTCTGGGCCAGTCAAGTGTTCTGTCCCACTTACATCCTTCAGTTGAAACATGTTCAGTGACACCGTTGACGCTGCAGACATGTGAATTACTTTGTTAGTCCAGGTTTCGTGTGGGTGAACGTGAAGGAGAAAGACGGTGGTTTTATCAAAAGGAAATTGAAATCCATGGAAATGTTTACTGCTGGTCAGGAATCCAGTTTCTATATTCTGATCTCTTTCTTCCGTCACGAACATCTGGAAGCGACCCAGTAGTATGTGGCTATAAGTATTTCCTTACAGGAACTTAACAGCTCACTAACACGCAAGCCACGTAACCTTATTATAATCTAGAATGTTATTACTGTGGAGGGGTCAGTATTAAAGTACTGGTTGTGTTGGTTGACGGGATTTTCTTTGGATTTAGTGGTTTGTTTTCATTGATCCAGACGACGGTGGCTCAGTTCCTATCTCCCGCCACCTACAGCATCCCACCTGTGGGAGTCTGACCGCTCTCATGCACGCACGACCCAAACTTCCTGGCTCTCAGTCTCCCTCCCACGCTGACTGTAAACACGGTGGATGTTATGTGTGGTCATGACGCATACGTGTGACTTTACTGATCTGCCTCTCTCTCTCTCTCTCTCTCTCTCTCTCTCTCTCTCTCTCTCTCTCTCTCTCTCTCTCTCTCTCTCTCTCTCTGTCTAACCGTCTGTTTGACTGTCTGTCTGCGTGACTGTCTAGCTGTCTGTTTGACTGCCTAACTCTCTGCCTTCGTCGACGCACAGTGGCTTCCTTGTTGTCTGTCGCCAGGCCCTTATGTTGTCGTTCGCCATTCTTCTGGGTCGTTGTTCACAATATTTCTGGTCGCCATTCAGTGCCTCAGGACAACCAGCAATGCACTGTGCCCTGGGTCGTGTGCAGGAGTGTGCCTGACGGTGGCACAAAATGTACCTGGGGGCCGAGGCTGGTGCTTGCATCACCTAGGAATAACAAACAGTGCAGGGCTGGCGTAGGGGATGGAGAAGGTGTGTGTGTGTGTGTGTGTGTGTGTGTGTGTGTGTGTGTGGCCAGGTTGTGTGGGGTTGTGTGGTGCCTGAGGGATGTGACTTCCAACAGCTTGGTCGACCAACGACCCTATCCACCCGCCTGGGCCCAGCCTGGACTGTGGGGGTGAAGACCCCAGAAGACTTCTCCAGGTATACAACAGGCTGCTGCCCCTCCTTCCTGCCTTGGCTGATAGATGGTCCTCCTCCTTCACCATAGAGGAAGGAGGAAGAGGGGAATAGAGTAGCATTAGTGAGGAGTGAGAAAGAAGTAAGCTAAAAGCAAACTGATATCAGGCAACGAGAGCAAATTAAAAATAGAACCTATACGACCATACGAAACCCATGAACACTACAGTACGACCATTGGGTGTGATTGCCATTATAACCAACGGTCGTGTCGTCGTGCTCAAGGGTTGCGTCGTCGTGCTCAAGGGTTGCGTCGTCGTGCTCAAGAGGTTAAAGAGTAGTATACTGAGAGAGAGAGAGAGAGAGAGAGAGAGAGAGAGAGAGAGAGAGAGAGAGAGAGAGAGAGAGAGAGAGCCTGCCTGCCTGTCTGCCTGCTATTACTGGTGGGTTGGTTGTGTGCTGGTGTTGATGTAGGAGCATGTACCCCGTGACCCAGATCTATGGGGTTCAAGACGCGGCCCAGGATCTTGTACAGCGGCCGGGTGACGTGAGAAGGCTCTTATGGCTGCTGCTCCTTCATGGTAATGCTGGCCTGGGTACGCCACTCAGCCCCCCCCCCTCTCCCAGCCACGACACCAACCCCTCCCCCCCCCTCTCTCTCTCTCTCTCTCTCTCTCTCTCTCTCTCTCTCTCTCTCTCTCTCTCTCTCTCTCTCTCGCTTGCTCGCTCCAGGCTATATACGCATTGCGTTAATATTGAGTTACCTCGTATTTCCATTTTCCTTGGTTATTATTATTATTATTATTATTATTATTATTATTATTATTATGATTATTAGCATTGATTCTTATTCTCATTATTATTATAATTATTTGCATTATGATTATTATCATTATTACTACCCACTTGGCTGCGGAGGAGGGTGTCAATCAGGACAGTTGGTGCAAAATACACCATCTTCCCTGTGATAGCAGGACCATGGTTCGAGGTTGACGAGGGGCAAGTACTCCTGATGAACAAGTTTGTGAAATGTTTCATACAATCATTACATAACGTAGTTACCGAGGGAAGTACTGTACACGTAAATACGTAAATATGATATATAATGTCCAGTTACTGGACGGCCTTAATGTTACAAAGGTTATATAATTATTCGTTGATTCCAAGCTTTCCCTATACCACCTTGAATATGACTGAGTTATAGAACTCATCCCATGTGTAAGTACACAACGTTTTCTCTCCGTATAGAAAACAGCAGAAGATCAAAGAAACACGGAAACATCTGCACTACGAGTACGATATCAAGAACTGAGCAAATTGGTCTTGCAGATTATGGTGTGGGATATGTAAGAGTAAGGTTCAGGTTACAGTACCTGACTGGCCAGCGTCATCCAGTACACGGATGAAACGGGAGTGAACTGACCCCGTCAAAGGTCAAGTTCTTACTTAGTAAAGTGATCTTCCCACAGTGGCAGAGCAGGAAGTTCCTTCATCCCTGGAACACCATGACCATACTCATCGTACACAAGGGTTAAGCCCATGTATGTATGTATGTATGTATGTACTCGAGGGATTAAGTCATTTTTACAGATGGGGTTAAGTCCTGGTCGTCAAGAGGTTAAGATACTATGTTTCCCAAGTAAAGGTCACTTTAGATCCAGATATATCTTGATCCTACAGGCGGATGGGTTTTATCTGATACGTTTCTGTGATTCACGTCCCTCAATATCCTCCTCGTGATCTACCTAGAGCTAGAGTTACTGTTGATGATATGAATGGAATCGAATCCTCCCGTGTGTGACGGATCCAATACCACGGGACATGATCAGTAGGACGGTCCCTCAAGCGAAGGAGGCGACGAGACTGAATTAAAGATGAGGTCATAATGAGTTTGGAGGTTAATGCTAGCGATGAGGTCACTAGTGCGAGTGCTGGGGTTAACACCACTTAGCGTTGGAGATCAACACTAGGGAAACACTCGAGCGACTTTCTCCGTTCTCAGATGACCTTATCAAAGCCTCCTTATCAGTGACGTCATGAGGTCCATCGCGATAATATCTCTGTAAACTGATCTCATTACATACAACGGTAGAAGATATTTATATAAGTACTCACTAATTGTTATGTTAACCTATATAGTAATGTGTTTGTAGGTGGGTGGGTGTCGGTAGGTGGGTGGGTGGGTGGGTGTCTGTGTGTGTGTGGGTGTCTGTGGTTGGGTGGTAGATGGGTGTGGATGGGTGTGGCTGGGTGGAGATCAGGATGTGTACGACATAGTTGTGAATATTTTAGATGAGATAAATTGATTTTATGTTTTCAGTCGGAAAGCTATGGGATTATTATTAGTAGTAAGTAGTAGTAGTAGTGAAGTAGTATAAGTAGTAGATATTGTAACAGTAGTAATAATTGTAGAAGTACTAATGATAGTAGTAGTAGTAGTAGTGTAGATACCATGTTTGAGTAGTGTGATGGTCGAGCACTACCCTCCTATGAGAGATTGATCGATCATCTACCAACAGAAAAGTGGGAGAATGATTGTTGTTTACCAGATACAGGAAGGATGTAATCCGGTAATGAAGCCACGAGATCATAATGGTTTACAAACAACACGCTGACTGAAGACAATCAGGTACAAACAATCATTGAAGGAGGACAATCACATGCAAACAACCACTGATGAAAAATGATCCTGACCATTCATCATGAGGATGATCATCATTCATCATGAGGATGATCATCATTCATTATGAGGATGATCATACCCCAGCAGAGGGATAAGACTGACCCCACCATGATGACCAGGGATGACCAGTCATCATCGCCAGGCGTCGGAAATGTATTCTTGGACCTCAACTCATATGACCGAGACAGCTTTTGAGCAATCGTCTTTGTTGATAATGATGAGTTACATTAATGAGTATTATTATCTTCATTAGATTTGCTAAAGTCACCTTCATTATCTTTATAGTAATTTCGTCATTAGTTTTACCTTTACCATCGTTTTGATTTTGAAATGATTGTCTGGGTGCACACAGACGAAGCACTGCAGTGTGTGTGTGGGTGAGAGGCACGTATGTAGGGGGTAGGTGGAGGCCAGTGTAGAGCGTACAGAGGGTACAGGAGCGTGACAGGTTGGCCCGGGTTACCCTGATAATCATCACTTACACTCATTATGACCCTCTTGAGAGCAGCTGGTAGACGGATACTTTGCTTGTTAGCAGGGGCTAATTACCTGGCGTCTACAGTGTTACCAAATGATGGGGGCGGAGGGCAGCACACTCCTCGCTAGTGGCAACACACTGGCTCGCTAGAAGGGGAACCCACTTGTGACACGTCAGGTGAGTGACCTGCGGGTCAGAAAGGAGATGAAATATGTTTTGCTTTTACAGTTGAAGTAAATATGTTTGGAAAATATGATAGTAAATAGTGGTGTCAAAGAATTGACTTTCACTTGATATGATTTCAAGCAGATGTGTTTGATTGGCTACTGGTAACTCGACTTTCTCAATACGTACCGATGAATGAGAGGACTGTTGTATTGTGCCTCGCGTTAGAAATACGTGTAACTGATCTACAGATGGTTACAGCAACTTTTGTAAGATACATACAACATGATAAATGTCTTTCATAGCTCGTGTTGTGATGTAATACAAGTCTGACCCTGTACATCCATGTACAATAATGACATAGAGTAGGTTTTCAGAAGTCGAGGTTTAGTACAATGGGCGTGGGTATTAGATGTAACACAGTGTACGTTATTGTGTATTGTCGACTGTGTAAGGAATAGCTGAAGGAAGTGTTATGATGAATGTTGTGTGTAGTGACGAGAGACAGTGTGCAGCTGGTGTTTGGTCGGCATACCTGAGGAGGGTCTGTGATCTGGTGTCAGGTGTCTAGCTGTGAGCAGATCCGACAGTTGGTGAGCCGCAGCCAGATCTACATGACTGCCGATGAGGCAGAGAAACGTATACCACGTTAACAGGTGGAGGAGTTGTGCCACAGTAACTGGATATATTGTAGTCACAGGCAGAGATGTGTGATAGTGACTGGCTGTACGACAGAGATGTACAGAAATGTGTGACTGGAACTGGGTAAGTCACAGTAACATGCGGATTTGTATGATCATGGTGAGTACTCATGACTGGCACAGTTCACACTTCATGGATATCTGTTTTGATAATGTACATGGATGGAGCAGTTGTTACGGGGCATGTGAGGTGGGTCAAGTGTGTATGTGCTGACGGTGACCACCTCGATGAGCAGAGGGACGCGTCTGGCCTGGCCTGGCCGGGCGGACGCTGTTTGGCCGGGCGGGTGCTCGGCTTCGCCAGCTACCACAGTCCTTTTTTATATCTCCTGGCAACATCCGCCTCGCTGCTGAAATTTCGTTGGTTTTTATCAGC
Organism: Panulirus ornatus; assembly: GCF_036320965.1. NCBI lineage: Eukaryota > Metazoa > Arthropoda > Malacostraca > Decapoda > Palinuridae > Panulirus > Panulirus ornatus. The sequence goes on from NC_092240.1 coordinate 2,409,803, forward strand.
ATTTGTACCAGAGGTCATCTGGTATGGTCATCCCCCGTGGTGGGTTGACACCCTGGGGGCAAGACATCAGCCAGTGCCCTGGTAAGGTGGTGAACAACCCGAACGTGAGGGGTGGGGCTCGAACCAGGCGTCTTGAGATTGTAGGTCAGCCAGAACACTGCCTGCGTATTGAGAATACTTCATGGAACGCTCACTAGGATACCTGAAATACAGTTTCTTAATTGTTGAGTTTAATGAAGCTCATTATAGTTTTATATGCATTAGGATATTGATCAATATATCATGTTTCCTATGATGATGATGTTGGAATCCACCTGCAAGTGGTGACACGAACGGTAACTCAACTTCGACAAAACTATATCATCGTCAGTGGACTGAGTGGAGCACACTGGCTTCGTGGAATTTCCCGTCCAAAAGGATCCCACCTGACCTCAGATGAGGTCCTTGGGTTGCATAACTGTTTTTCTTGGTTTTTAGATGTAAATTCAGCAGCGGTTGAAATTTGTACAAATATCAAGCCAACATTGTTTGCTTTTCTACTGAAAAGTTATGTTGTATGAGTTGCCAAGAGAGAAGATATTAGCGGCAAGTCCAGGAAAAGGTGAGAGATGTGCTGAACCTGACGGGGTAGAGTGGAGGCGAGGCAGTGGGTAGGTCTCGGGTGGGTGGAAGACGTCGACCCCGACAGAACTGGACGGACTGACGGGGTAGCAGCGAGACGTTTGGAGTGTGGGCGGGCGGGCGGCGGGCCACGCGACCTGCTATCCGATTTCCTTACATCCCTCATCCCTCCCCACCCACTCTCACCCTCACCCACGGTGTGGTGTAGTTATCCTACCGCCCGAGCCGCGAGGAGAGGCATGGCCAGGGTGACAGACCACACTGTCGTCTGGTTGGCTGGAGAGAGACAAATGAGTCCTTTAGTTTAATGCCTCTGTTGCTTCGTCTACGTATGTAGACGAATATAGATTTCCTAACTAAAACCAAAACCTGTATAGACCAGTCACCATGCTATGGCGTGGGCAAAGCATTATAGGATGAGTCAGTACCCATACATATATTTATACGTATGGAGGAGAGAGTGATATATGGGGTGGCGGAGACCTCAGGTGTGGAATACATAATCATACACACTCAAGGTACGGTCGACCCACCGGTCCAGGGGTGGGGCTGCCCTGGTAAATATGTATGTTGAGGGCAGAGTCGTCCGCTCTGATTCAGGAGATGTAGTTTTGTTACGAGTGTAAGACGAGGGCAGGGTGTGAGGGAGCTTGTGGGAACACTAGGACACGGTGTAACAGACTTGGTGATAACGCTAAGGCAGGTGTAACTGATAATGTTAAGACTGGGTGTAACATACGTAAGGCAGGATGTATAACGCCAGTGGTGACGGACTTGTATTTCCCAGGACAGACACTGTTGATGGTTGTGACTGATGGTATATATAATGTAGGTTGTCTCTCACTGACCAGCTTGAGTTGAGTGTAATCACTGGCAGAGGTGGTCAATAACCTTCTGTGTTGAATTACGGAAAAGAAGTAAAAGACAAAAGACGTAGAAGCTTAACACAATGGAAATTTGAATGACTTTAGATATAGGAAATGCCAGGAAACTAATTGAATAAAAGACATGGTTACACACGAGTGAAAAATCAAACTCGTCCCCCTAAAAAATAAGAAAAATATCAGGTTTGAGAATTGGATAAAATTAGATGTGTTGTTGTTGTACGATGTTTGAATACTAATAATAATAGCGGGAAGAGGGATTAGGAGGAGATGAACAGATACGAGAGATAAAGACAAGAAAATAAGCACAACTACGGTCTAGATCGCAGTCAAGCCTAAATGATAAAGATGAAATTTGTTATGAAAGTTGAAGATGATATAAATACTGGAGGTAAGGCGGCCACACGAGGCGAGAACGTCTTGATGGTGAGGGCAGTAGAGTGGTCCGAGGACTGACAGGGCAGCTGGCTGAGAGAGAGAGAGAGAGAGAGAGAGAGAGAGAGAGAGAGAGAGAGAGAGAGAGAGAGAACTTGGAGACTGCAGAATAGAGATAGTGATGATGTAGACAATGGAGTGTAATGCTTGGAATAAGCGAGATAAAGCCAGAAGCAAAGGAGTCGGTGTTGAGGTTGACGAGGGCAGGGTTGAGCCACCAGACTGAGGTAATAGATCACAGCCAGGATTGGCCAGAGAAGACGGAGCGGGGGTTGCCTGGGTTCATTAGGGAGGTAAAACACGTCCCGTGTCAGCAGAGTAAGCAATTGGAGGGTAATGTTGATAGTATAAGCAACGCGGCCTTAATGTTCTTCAAACAAACAACGTTGCCTTTTTGTTGATAAATTGAGGCACACGACCTTGGGGTTACTGTCAAAAAAATGGATGTTGGTGTTATTATTATGATCAAAATGATTTTGATGACGGGAAAGAAAACTGTTTACAGCTTTGATGGTAGCAGGAAAACATTAGTGTTTTAGTTATATCTTACCGAAGTGTCATGCGTGATTGCCATGTTTACATCACCGGTGGAATGTCAGACATTACAAGATCCACTTTCATGTCCACTAAAACTTGATTGAAACCGGATTATGGTCTCTTATAAAGTCTATTACACAGAATAACAAGGTAGTTTAATAGTGTATACACACATAGAACTTCTTTCAGCTGTGTATGGAAAGGTGTATATACTCAAAACAGTCAAGAACTGAGGGATCTTTTAAAGAAACAAGACAGAATAGATGCACAGCGCATCTGTGAACACCGCGTACGATCGATGACCTGACTTACCTTCCCCTGAACTGTGTTTCTCCCATGACTCACCTGCCAAGTGTCACCTTAGCTCAGACCCGGCTTCGAGAAGGCTATAAACAGACCATAAACTTCCGTCTTGAACGAGGAAGTGGCAAAGGCTTCAAGCAAGGGACGTAAATAATCTAAGGAAAGAAATAGAACTCGTTCACCAGAATTATTTTAAGAAATTAAAAAGCTTAAATGTCTGTCGTGCAGAGTTTCAGACCAATGATTTGGACACAAACTGAAACATTATATCTTACTAAGAATATGAAAGAGAGTCTTTTAGGGATAGATCTAAACAAACCCTGCAAGAAACGTCACAACACCTTATTGTTTATAACAACATACCTGAAATTTTAAGATTGTATCCAGTCTTCGCACCTAAGACTATGAAATATCTTGTAATGCAGCTTGTGTGATGCTTGTGATAATTATTGTAATGAAAATCTGCCCACTAAGGCCTAACAAAGACTCCATTATGACCTCTGTAATCCTTGCACGCTACCGCTCAGCGGATGATCATGGGCGGCACAATATACCTGGCGGGGTCACTGACACAACACAGTCACTCAGAGCTCTCCATCACGGAAGCTTCATAAGAATATTAGAGAAGAAAAGAAGATTGCTAGAGTGAGCGTATGCAACGTCTCAGCGAGTACTGTTTAGGAGGGAAGAGCGTCAGTGTAGGAGGCATCTTGCCGCCGTCCGCGACTGGATCTGGTTGACCCCTCATTATGCCCCAGATGCTGACAGTCTTCACTCATGAGTGAACTCATGACAACCAATCCTTCATTCAGAGGCCGCAAGAAGGAATAGATGACAAATCAGATTGAAGAATCCTTTGTGTTTTGACAAAACAAACTGGATCAGTAAACGTAAACCAAGTCAAATCCAGAGGTTTTATTATAAGTTTTGACCTCAGGAAACTGCGTCTGATCCTCTGTAAGAAACTCCTCCTCCCTTTTGACGTGACGAGAGGCCAGATTACAACCCCGTCGATAGACATCAGTCTTGTGGAAAGGACACTTTGGAAATCATCTACCACACAATGGCCAAGCTTTGAATCTCTCTCTCTCTCTCTCTCTCTCTCTCTCTCTCTCTCTCTCTCTCTCTCTCTCTCAATAATATGATGTTTAGAGGAGAAAGCTCTGACATGGAAGAAACTTAAGGAATAAACACAAGACAGAGATACACCTGACCAGGAAAGAGACGATAATCATGGAGTAATTTTTGAAAACCCATACATGACGAACACAGGACTCCTACTCATGTATCAGAGAAGATACAAGTTGTCTGAATACTTCAATTTTTTTTTCTTTTTGGTTGGAGATGCAAAGGCAGTAACGCTTTTCAAAGAGGACTTTAACCGTACCGTTTGGAATACTACTTCGTTCTGACCACCTTTCCAAGTCACTGGATTCTCCAAGCTTAAAGATTTGCAGAGATCTTTTTTTGTCTATTGTGATGGACTCAAACATCGATGGTACAAGTCAGGACGTAGACGTGAGAGGTGAGTCGTGTTGTACTCAAGAAGGTACTGGGAGGACAAGTCCAAAACTCAGGGAAAGGCTAAGGTGTCTTCGTCAACATCACTGCTCACCATATAACCGTCCTGGGCCAGACTGAAGATTATTGTCATCAAAAGTAACATGGTGGTGGGGAGGGCTCCGGGGAACCTCACGAGAGAATTTAATGGATTTCTCACAGTGGTACCTAATTTGTGTCCCTGTAGTGGAGGTGTATCTATGGACCAACCAGCTTAGCTTACCTGATAGTGGAAGCGTTGCTATGGGGCCGACCAGTTTAGCTCAGCAGTAGTGGACGTGCAGGTATGGGGCTGTAACATCTAAACAATCTACTTAAGAAAGTCCTCAGTAGGGGAGCTTGGCCACCAACTGAGCTGTAGGATTGGAGGAGGAGACCCGCAGAACAATGCAAGTGTCCAACAAGTAAGTACAGCTGCGGGTATGGAGCCTGATATGTAATCAAGACGCACAGGTGACACGGCAGTAGTTAGCATATTTGGTCCAGCTGCCGTGTGTGACGACATGTCTCAAGCGTTACTCGCAGCACTAACCTAAAACACGAGGAAGGGCTCTTACGTTCGAAAGGCTGAGAGAGAAAAAAGTAAAGCTAGCTATGCTGGGCTAATATCTTTACAGCCTCTCCGGCGGTGAGTGTGGGCGACATTCCTGGGGTCAGCGGGAGGGGGTTTACCCAGGTGAGCCCCGTGGTTTGGCGGGGATAGAGGGGAGGGGGCGTTTCGGAGCAGGTGACCACGTCTGTGTGGCAGTACTGAGGATGGGTATCAGGTGTACGACTGTGGCGGCTCCCAGCTCACACTGTGAGCCGCGGACACAACAGATATATAACACAAGACGACTGTGGCTCAAACACATATTGTGCTGACCGGGTTTCAGTCTGTCTCTTGACCCTGCCGTGTTCAGACCACACGACGCGACCACTCCACGACAAGTCGGCCTCTGGTAACGACAAAAACTAAAAATCAAAACGACGTCACATGAGCAGGGACAAGACTAGGGGACCATATAATCTGAGTGGAGCCCGGCCAGCGACGAGGGAAAAAAGAATCCACATAACTTGAGCTTGGAATGTGACTTGATAAAATCGACGAGAAATTCAAAGTAATCTATACAAGAAATGCCGCTGAAAAAATGATGGGAGACAACGGGACTGGTGAGGGAGGACGTGGCTCGTGTTGCTGGATCGCTGATGGGAAAGTGCGGCTGACTCGTAGATCGTGTTGCCCTTGAGGGTGACGACGGACGCATGCGGCTACCTGTCAGCCGGCTGTCGCCCAGGTGCTGACCACGTCGCTTCGTAGTACATGGCGAGTCTAACCACGTAACACAGAAGGCCATAACTTGGGTGATGATGGTGATTGCAGGTCGAATCACGTAAAACGTACAAGGACATTGCGTGTCTGACCATGTAAGCCTGAAGGACGTGGTTATCCTGACGTGGTTGTCCGATCATACGACGAGCATGGCATCATATTGTTGTGAGTGATATCACTGGTGGTATACTCTTGTTAGCTCCAGCCTTCAAGAGGTCGGGGGTTATCGCATGGCTGTAATTTGATAACTGGCGGCTGAAGGCTAGGACAGACTCGACCCTTGCTGTTGGCTGCTATACTGGGAAACAATGTTTTATTACAGTATGTTAAAAATCCTGATAAAGAAAATGGACGAATTAACGTATTTCATTTGTTAACATGTAAAACATTTCCATGCTATACACTTCTGTAAATAATATGTTAATAATATATGTGCATAAAATATATAATTCTGGGGTGTAAGGTTATCTTAACACATTCAAACCTTGTTTGCACAGGGATGTTACCTCACTGTCTTGTGAACTGAAGAGAGTTGAGTGAAGACTCTGCTGTGCAACTGTCAACATACATTGAGTGCCAGAGTTCATGACCTTTGCTCACGGGTGTCGAAGACCCAGACTAACATTTAGGTGTTGTGAGGCCGGTTGTTTAGTGCTTGTTGGGTTATTCCAGTGTGAATATGTTTTGTCAATGTCGTGTTTGTTGGGGGAAGAGCGATCTGTGAGTGTAGGTTGCTGGTGTGTGAAGCAGGAGTAAGCTTGGTGTGTGAAGCAGGAGTAAGCTTTTTATTTTCTAGTCGGGAGTTGGTTGTTGGTTACGGAGTGGTTCAGAGAATGTCTAAGTACAGTGAGGAGTGTGTGAAAGGAGAGGTCACCGTTGGAGAGGGTAAAGATAGGGGTGTCGGATGGTATGATGGTCCCAACGGCGTTGTATAGGCGCAAATCTTGCCGTCTAAATACAAAAAATTAAAGAGGACGGACGTGTGGGAAATGGAATACCTGAAGACAATATGTGGTGCAATGAGGGCTGATCGCGTAAGGAATGATAGTGTAGGTAGGAAGAGGAATATGACTGAGGATTGAGAGAGCTGAAGAAAATGTGCTAAAATTGTTTGGATGTATGGAGAAGATGAGCGAAGAGACACTGACCCAAAAGATGTAGGTGTCAGACGTGGCGCGGCTGAGGGGGAAGAGGAGACCGAGAAGGAGCGGGGAGAATGGCCTGAAACAGGCTTTGATATATCGTGGGGGACATTCAGGTGAGAGAGGCGTGCATGATACAGATGGATAATTGGAGCGATGGTATACAGGGGACGATGTTCGTCAGTGCGTTGAACCAGGGCGTATGAATAGGTCAGGAGAAACCAAGGACAAAAGTACACACACACAAACGTTATATATATATATATATATATATATATATATATATATATATATATATATATATATATATATATATATATATATATTCTCACAATACATTACTTGCATGGCTGGTTTGTGGATGAGGGCACTTAACCTGCACTGCTTTGGAGTGGTGGAAGTCCTTCCCTGACTAAAATGGTGTGTGTGGTGCGGGGAGCTGGCAGGCTGGGGTGGAGGGCTGGTGGACCTTCAGAAACTGATGCAGTTTCTGGTGGTCTCACGCTTGACACGGCCACGGCTCAGAAGGAAGGACTGGGAGTGAGGGTGAGTGTTGTTGTCAAGGCGGCTATGCACGCGAACATGGTTTGCGTCTCCTGCGAGAACTTCATTTCACTCCCAGCACTGGTCGAGACAAATGACCAAGATGACACATGGTAAACAGACATCACCGTAAAAGCTCTATCCGGTAAGTCATTAGTTAAAGGATATGAAATACGATGTTTTCTACTCTAACTTTGAACTACCGGGACACCTTACTCCCTCTTCCGTCAGAGACCCGGAACGACACCAGCTAGCTAGCACGTAGCACCACCAGGCCAGTGGCAGGAAGCCTCCCTCCTACTAGCCAGCCGGTCGACCTGACTGCCAGGGTTCGCGTGGTCGCCGGCGGTGTTATGTTAATGGGAGGGAGGGGGCGAGCCTTCCATAATGGGCCGCTTGTGGAGGGTGTTTGATGTCTGAGGAATGTCCCAGATTCTCTCCCTCCGTCACACACACACACACACACACACACCCTCTATAGCCTCTTTATCTCCCGCACACCCTCGCCTGCCGGGACTTGGTCGTGTTCCCTGTATTAATCAATTACTGGAAAGATAAGCTTCCTTCTGTCGTGATCACTCGTGTGGTACATCTAGCTGCTCATTTCTGGTTGGGATTCTTCAAGTTTGATGAAGATAATGGGTTCTGATTCTACACTTATAGTCTTGGTATAATGTATGTAGGATAATGGATCAACCATCCCCACTGTTTATATAATTGTGGTCCTCCTGCTTTCTCTGTTTATAATATTTCGAACGTTTAGTCCCAGAAGCAGTAATTAATTAGCATTAGTACTACTGATAATATTATATTATTATTATTATTATTATTATTACGTGGTGTCCGATCTTCCGCTGGATGTGTTCGGGTCCTCCTGCTGGCCAGGTCTGATGCTGTCCTCGCCGTTGCCTTTCGCTCCTTCGGGCACACTAACTACCCTCCACCCCAGGTTTGTTGCCCCAGGCAGCTGGAGGAGGAGAGGGACGCTTCCCTCCAGCCGTACATCTTTCGTCTTCCTGCTTGACCGTACATCTTCCCTCCTCCTGGAGACTCTGGGGAAGGAATTGCCCCGGCTAACCCTTCACTACTGCCCATCTTTCTTCTCGTGTTACGTGAGAATACATAGTGCTACTGCACACACACATGATTCAGGGTGTATTCACGTGTATATCTGTACACTCCTCCTTCCTCATCGGATCTTATCACTCGGATTCGTGTCTGTGTAAGTAAATGTTTCAAGATTACTCACTCGGGTGGTGTGTCATGCGGAGAGCTGAGAGATTTACGGTGTTAGGGAGGAGGGGGCAGTGTGCTGGACGGCCCCTCCACCTGGTAGTGAGAGTCTCTCCTCCAGCTGGGTTAACTCTGGACGAACGAGACATTAGATTATTTCGTTGTGTCGTATATCGCAAGGACGAATCTCGCCCAGAGTCCCCACACTGGTGGACTCAACCGTGGAGCGATCACAGTAGATACGACGGTTGGTGAGTGTGTGGGTCGATCTTTTTTTTCCCCGTTTTGTGCTTGTATCTACCAGTCTGTGCTTGTTTCTGTCAGTCTGTGCTTGTATCTACCAGTCTGTGCTTGTATCTACCAGTCTGTGCTTGTATCTACCAGTCTGTGTTTGTATCTATCAGTCTGTGCTTGTTTCTGTCAGTCTGTGCTTGTAACTATCAGTCTGTGGTTGTATCTGTCAATCTCTGCTTTATTTCTGTCAGTCTATTCTTGCGTATTTCTGTCTCTCTTGATCTCTTTCAGCTCACACAGAGCCAGTCCCCTGTATCTACCAGTCTGTTGATGGCATCTGGAAATATGGTATGTTTTTAGAGGAAGATTCCTGCCTCTCAGTGTGTGTAGTGTGGTGGTCAGGAGTAGGTGTCCATGTGTGGTGTCCAGATGCAGCTGGTACACATACTTCATCCAATACTCATGAGGATTGTTATGCTAATCAGTAATTCCTTTCCTTGCAGGTAAGCGTGAGGAGGGAAGCGTGGGGAGACTACTAATCGTAAGTACATAAGATGATCGTTCCAGCAGTATAGACCTCCGTGGTCAAGCAGTTAGCGTTACTGACCATGACGCATTCAGGAGCAACCCGGAGTAGAGTCTCCATAAGTTCGGATCTTGGTCGCCATAGTCGGTCCACAGTCCATTCAGCTTTAAATCTTCCCTTAGTCCTGGTCGATAAATTGAGTACCTAGTTTAGGCTGTCATAGTGGACTGAGCCCTAGAGGATATATCCTCACTTGGCCCCCTTCTCTGTTCATTCTTTTGAAAAATCAAAAACGGGAGGTGAGGATTTCCAGCCCACCGCTCCCTCCCCTTTTAGTCGCCTTCTACGACACGCAGGGAATCCGTGGGAAGTATTCTTTCTCCCTTATCCCTAGGGATATATATATATATATATATATATATATATATATATATATATATATATATATATATATATATATATTCCTATGAGTCCCCGTGGACTTATAGGAATATACTTGATCACGCGCAAAATCGTGATCCTTTCCACTATATATATATATATATATATATATATATATATATATATATATATATATATATATATATATATGTATATATATATATATATATATATATATATATATATATATATATATATATATATATATATATTCGATTCCTTGTGCCGTCTTAGTTCACATAAAAAGAAAAAGAAAGATATTGTGACATGATAATGCATCATGCAAAATCATCGACTTCAACAAACCCACCCTCGCAGGACAGCATCATATTCATACAGACTGGATCACGAAACACAAGAAAGTATTTCAGTGTCACTGAGCGAGGCCAGCCATCCAGATGGGCGGGAGTTCCTTCTCCAAGGCAACCACTCAGACGACGGCAGTACACTACCCTGCGAGGGACGCCCTCTGTAGTGAAGCCTCGTCCCCAGTACATGTGGAATTCCTTTGTCTGTTGTACCCCAGGTTCCAGGCGGAGGGATGGGACACACGGTGGCCTTCACGGTCCATTTCTGTCATCATTTTTCCCCCGTGTGGCAAGGCGTTATTGCTGTGTGTGTGTGTGTGTGTGTGTGTGCTGGTCATCCCGGCCTGAGTCATAAAGGTGGCACAGGTGCTGAGACTGGACCTGCTGCCTGGGGCGAGTCCTGTATCTTACCCTGTCTGACCCACACACCATCCACCAGTCATCCACACGTTACCTGAAGGAATAACCAATGTTAAAGCGAGAGCGGTATGAGAACTAGTGACATTAGCCAGACTTACGGTGGCCAGCTTTCATTGGTCAGACAATGTAGTCGCTGCCTGCCGTTTTCTTCTCTCATTGGCCAATAATCTTTGATTTTTGTAAGTAAACCTACGCCATGTTGTATTGTCTCAATACTTGAGACTGTGATATGATTCACAAAACGTTGTGTTCTGTTCTGTTACTATATACCCAAGACCTACACTGCTGATTTATATTTGAGTTTGGTTCTGCCCCTAGTATGAACATTGGTCAGCTTGTAGGTAGACTACCTGAGCAATACAAGAGAATTGTTAGACGAGTTGAGAACCTCGGCATCAAACTGATGAATGCTGACGTTGCATCTTGTACATCATGATATGTAACAGTGTTATCTTAAGAGAACATTATCCTCGTGCCATCAGTTTATAATCAGCACTTATTTCAGTGAGGCGTTACACAAGGGCAGCACCCGCCTCCCTACCACATTACAAGTTCACCAAACTTGACGTGTTCAGCAAGAGTTTTTTCGTGTCTGTGCTAGATAAAACGTGATCACTTGTTAGCTTATGACACTGAAGTATACGAGAGGTGTGGAGGTTGTGTCCAATCTTAAATCTATTTTTCATAACATTTATTCCATGATTATAAATGTTATCGACTTTGCTTCACATCTTAGCGTGTTGTTGTCGTAATATGTTGTAACTCTCTGAGAGTTACGGTATTTTCATAAAAGATTATATGCTGCGATAATCGCGGGGCTGATTATCAACGTATGATAAATATGACTGCAATCATCTTTATCCAGGCAAAAACTAGGAAGTTATTATATCGGTTTTTCTACTCTGACGATGGGGAAAAACTGTAATGCTGAGCACTGATGACCATGAGTGTTTAGCTGGGAAGATGCCGGGTGAAGATTTATCATCGGTGAAGCGAGCGACCACAGGGGCACAACTCATGCAGCACCATGTTTACCAGTTAGAAGCATGAAGGTGGTTGTGAATAATAACATGGTGCATCCTGGCTTACCTGACGCTCCCTCCATAAACTATATTATCAATCCGCTGAAGTGAGGGCTAGAGGGCAGGGATAGAGCCCTAGGGGAGGCACAGGTGAGCCCGAGGGAGCTCTAGCTGGGTCCAAGGGGGCCGAGGGTGGGCCCCCTAGATTGGTGGCTAAGACGCAGAGCAGAGTGCCTCCCACCACGGCAGATGTAGCGATGCTCCTCCTCCACAAGCATCAGGAGCTGGTGCACCCGACCGAGTGTTATGTGTGCGAGGAGGAGGAGGAGGAGGAGGTGGTGGTGTTGTGTCCTTAACCTTAATGAGGACATCTGTCATGTCTGATGATTATGACAGTTTCAAGAGAATCATTATTGCACGTTTAGAAATATTTTGCAGCCTGTGAAATCTATATGTCTGTATGTTCATAAGAAAACTGTGTTTGTTCTGTGTATTTCACCTCCCACATCCAGTCTTCCTGCTTCACCCACGTACCTTCAGCACGATAGTGATATTCCCTTTATTTTGGTCTTTAATTTTCCAACGTGAAGAAGACGATGGGACATGAACTTACAAGACTGTCGTAATTGTCAACTTTTTTTTTCATGTTATATTCACGTGATGAGGAAAGTTCACGAGTGATAATTGTCTCAGTAATGGTGGTCATTAAGGATGATTTGCATCTCGCATGCATGTCATTTAGTTTTAAATGTTTGCTGTAAATCATGTTTGTGAGCCTTAACATTATGTCTGCACTGTTACTGTACCGTTGAACAGTTTCTTTGGCGTCCCTGGCGAATGTGCATCATGACCGACCGGCCACTGGTGGAGGTCGGCCCTCCCTGCGTGAGAAGGCGAGGAAGACCACCACATGAACCCCCTGACCACGACGATACGACCTTTGAGAACGACGACACGACTCCTGGATATGATGAGGTAACCCTTGACCCGTCCCTGTGAGGTAAAGGCTCATACTATGCTATCCTTAGTGTCGTAACGTCGTCGTGCTCATGTGTTAGAAGTGTTCAGCAACACACAAGAAGGACTTACAACAGCCAAGGAGGTCCATATCGTTAAGCCTAAAGTGGCAGCCTTTCCTGTACAAGAAAATATTCGTCCATGTAACCTTCCTTGTCATTTGTCCATGTAATCTTCCTTGTCATTTGACCATGTAACCTTCCTTGTCATTCGTCCATGTAATCTTCCTTGTCATAAGATGAGAGCCAAGTTTTCAGATGATCACAGTGTTCTTGGAAAGTTCATTTGTTTGTGAAGATGTGGCTATAGATGTGATTCTTTTATTGAAGGTATTATTGTTTTAGTTTGCTATTGGTTTGGTTTGGCTTTTGGAATCATTATAACTGTGGAGGGAAGAGTAGAACCTATGCAGTGGATGTGTTACGTATACACCCCGACCTGAAGTCTCTTCGATAGCTTCTCTGAAACAGCTGAATCTCAATACGTCCTTGGTTAAGTTACCATAATATGATTAAAGTCTTCCAACTTTGTTTCTCGTAACTTCAGGCAAAGGTTAAGTCTTCATCCTGGAGGATGAAAGGCTTAAGCTCTCCTGAGGTGAAGTTCTAATCTCCTTTGTAATGGTGCATCAGAGAGTCTTCTCTACTGTTCCAGCCAACTTGTAGAAAATTCTTTAGTCTGGTGAAAGAAAATTGGGTTATTGTCATGAAGAGTAACAGGGCTTCTTCCCTTTGGACTCCGAGGTTTTTGTCCATGTCAGACGTGTATGATGAGAAAGACGGATGCTCTGTGCATGATTGGTCTGCGTGTACATGTGTGTGTGTGTGTGTGTGTGTGTGTGTGTGTGTGTGTGTGTGTATTTGTTTCTCAGTCTCCTTTCAGTAGTAAATAAAGGGATCTCTGTGCGGTCGGTGATGTTCGGGTAGGTACTAGACCATTGGTTGCACGTCGATGTTCACGACCCGAGGTTGGTCAGTGTGGTGGAGGAGTGATCGCCATTCCCCTCGTGCCGGTACACCTTTGTTCTCCTCCCTCACTTTTTCTCCACGTCACTTGCAAGTGTCTAAGAGAGACGTTTATCTCCAGGAGGGTCATTAATGCTGGTGTAGCGAGTGAGGCGGCATACTTGTTAATGGTTAATGCCATGTTTTTCTGCCCTTAATTAACGTTTTTACTATTGTTAATTAAGCTGGCGTAACGTTGTGTGTTGTGTGTGTACTCTTCGGCGCCATCACGCTACATGGTTACTGTGATTTTAATCCTGTAATGGTCTGTCGGCGGCCGGCACTCCAGCCGCTGCCCTCCTGTTATCTGATACAGCGAGGATCCTCTTCCCTCCTCTCTCAGCTGTTGGCTGGAGCTGTCTCTTTCTCAGCTGCTGCCGGTGTTTCTACTTTGTACATAAGATTCTAATTAGCTTGTTGGACTCAGGCCAGAAGCATTGCAGTGATTAGTTTCCCTGTGAATGTATGTTAAAGCTTCCGGAGCTCACTAGATATCTATTTATTGCTGAAGGTTAAGTTTTAGCTTCCCAGCGCTGTACCTGGGCGTGGTGGCCCCAGGCTGGTCAGTGTTGGAGGCTGTCGAAAATGATTGACGTTGTGAAGATGACTGACATTTTCCTAGCGATAAGTGAGACTGAGTTATCGTCAGTTCCACGAAACGAGTTTAATCCAGTACAGAGTCCCTCTCTCTCCGTCAGGTATAGAGGGAGAAACCAGAAGGACCAGCTCAAGGTCTCACCTGTTGGCCCAGAAGATGACAGGAGCCGAAGAATCAGGCTGTGGCCTCCGCCTGCGGGCCTAGAGGATGCCAGAAACCGAAGGATCAGGTCAAGGACGTACGTGATTAGATGAATATTTAGAAATCAATATTAGATTAAGGTCTCCACCTGTAAGCCTCGGGGTTGTGATGAACCGAAGGATAAGACCTCGGCCTCCACTTGAGGATGCCAGGACCCGAAGGATCAGGCTGCGGTCTCCTCCACCTGTAGGCTAGGAGGATGCAAGGAGGAACATGAAGTAACGTTGGTTTCTGTAAGAGAAGGAAAACAGAACAAAAGAGGTAACTACAAACTGCATCGAAGAAAATATGATCCATGAGAAATGTGTCATAATGGAGTTGGAATGTGTCCACACCTGGTTTATACCAGGATCTGTGCCCCCACATGATCTACAGGAGCCCAGCAGATGCTTCTGATTTCTCAAGATTAGTAATAAGTGTCTGAGGAACGTCAGGATAGTTTACATAGCAGCAAAGGGTGATAAAGTCTCACACCAGTAGCGGTACCCTGCTCACAGGAACGTAGGAGGAGGAATGGTGAGGGAGACTCCTCTGTTCGGCTATGCACCGCACATGGTCCTCTGGTCATGATACCTGCTGAGGTATAGGTTGATTAACGGAGACTCATGCTGTCGGCAGCTGAGAAATACCTTCAAACTGTAGAGCTGCAGATAGAAGTCTGAGGACTGATGGCATAACTTGAAACTGGGTAGTGTGAATGGAGGTTAATTAGAAGGGGGTTGTAGGAGAGCATTTGGCAGGCGTCCCTTCCTGGGTGTGGGAGCTGTGTGGAAGGTGTTGTGTGAAGTGTGAGGCTGAGGGATGAGAACAAAAACAATATGTATGGTGAGGAGTTTGTTAGATAAGAGTGAAGACGCTTTCGTCACGAAGAAGAAAGGGTTGTTGGTGAGAAGTACTTGTGCTGGTGTTACAGATGGAGCTGAAGAAGTGAGGGGTATGGGACGAGAAGTGGAGAAAGAAGGAATCTTGTAGAGTGGGGTAAAGATATCCAGAGGATGATGGAGAGAAACACAGGAGATATCTGTTGATCGGCCAGACAGTAGTGAAGAGGCTGAAAATGCAGAGCAAAACTGGTGGCGGAGGAAGTGGAGGTAATTGTAAGAAATGGTAAAAAAAAAAAAAAATTATATACAAAATTTTGGTAGCCGATATGGTAAGGGCAGTTGTATGACCCAGTCATGGCAACTTCGGAATGGTATGTATACCACAGCTTACGCCAGGTACCCATTTATCGGCTAGCCTGACGGAAAGATGAGAAGCTGGTTTTGCTGTGTACCAACAGCCCTCGACAGAATTCAAAACACAGCCCACGTGGTTTATTCTCAGCCAAGTAAAACGGTACACCAGTGCAGGATGCTAAAGTGGTTTTTCCTCCCTCACTTTGTTCTCTCATGTGTAGCAACCTCTTTGACCGGTGTGTCTCCATGACTGTTGATAGATCAACCTTTCTCTCTCTTTGCCTGTCAACATCGATGTCCCTCGATGTCCTCTTCTGTCTCCTACGTTCTTCCATGTCCCTGTGCTCATACACAACGCTACATTCTCCTAGTTATCTGCTTCATGTTGTCTCGGTCGACTTACGTCTTGTCTCGTCACAACTGCCACCATAAACTCAGATTTAGAGAGGAATCCCCCAGAGGAGCAGACGCAACCTACTTAATTTTAGCGCCTGTAAAACCGTGTTTCTTCCCATTTCGCTCTCTACCTCCCCTCGCAACGTTCCCATCTTCTTTTATGGCACCATAATTCCACCACCCACCACAATAAACATACTTGGTAACACCCTAACATCTAATCTATCTTAGAAACTCCACATTATACAAATGGCTACGTCTACCACTGGTAATTTTGTTATGTTGCCGAAAATTCTCTTTCTGAACTGTTGCTCCTGTTATGTAAAGGAATAATTCGCTCTGGTATGGCATACTATTCTTAAATTAGGTAGGGCTCTATAGGTCTACATACTGACTTGACAGAGTCGAGTCTAAGGTCAGTCTGACTTGTCAGCTCTTCAGCCTTTAGCCTATGTAGCACTGGTGGTTCCCCCCTCCTTACATAGATATTTTTCCGGTTTTTATTCTAAAGAAATGGCTATTTCTGTATGCCGTCCATTATCTACACCAGAGAATGCTCGGTCAGCTGCTGCATCATATGATCTCTGTGTGGCCGTTCGTAGCTCAAAATGATGCCGTTGTGTTGTTTATTTTTTCCATTCGCTGCTAAGCTTTGGGATTCAACCATAATCATTGGTCAAGGTATTCCAGTCAAATTGTTATACGTTCCCCTCTCTTATAGGCTTCCGTGAGCTTGACAAAGCTGAAGCTTTAGCCAAATTTGCACTTAAAGAAGCTGTTGAAGACATCATGAAGCCAATCAGCAAAGAAGGATACTATGTCGTATATGTTAAGGAAAAATAGTGTCTTTAATGGATACGTCTGAACAAACCATGCAGGAAATGTCACAACATCTTACTGTAATAACAAGACATGTGAAATTCTAAGACTGTATCCACTCTTTGTATCTAGTCGGTAAAACTTAGTTTATGAAAGACTGTAACGGACGTAATGTAGCTCATGTAATAAGTAACCTGATATATAGAAAACTGGATGTCAAGGTTACCTGGAGGGGGATAGAGCACAAGATCTGTTGAAGGTTAGAGAATGGGTGAAACCAAACTATCCACTGAACTATTCAGGTGCAGGGAATGGGAAGGGCATGGCACACGGGAACCATTGTCTGGAGGCTGTGAGGTGTGAAGTGATAACCTGATCTGTGATGCCAACGGTGTTGCACCATCTTGTTTATGCTAATATGAATTTCTTTTTTTGATCCATGAAACCAGAGTGAGGCTTACAAACAAGAGTGTGTGTGTCGTCCAGCGCAACCCTGTTGTATCCCGAGGTGAGGTGATGGTTGGCAGGTGAGGTGTTGGTTAGCAGGTGAGGTGATGGTTGGCAGGTGAGGTGATGGTTGGCAGGTGAGGTGATGGTTGGCAAGTGAGGTGATGGTTGGCAGGTGAGGTGATGGTTGGCAGGTGAGGTGATGGTTGGCAGGTGAGGTGATGGTTGGCAGGTGAGGTGATGGTTGGCAGGTGAGGTGATGGTTGGCAGGTGAGGTGATGGTTGGCAGGTGAGGTGATGGTTGGCAGGTGAGATGATGGTTGGCAAGTGAGGTGTTGGTTGGCGGAGTTTCTTAAACGTGCAGATTACTATTGCCAATTGGTGATCACAAAATTTAATGTTCGCAAATATTGGGTAATGTAGGAGACAATTTATGGCTGATGTTAATGACAATAGTACTTGAACCCTCGCTTCGTATGATGACCCAGATTTTAATGTCATTATTTACAGTTTGATTTCATTATCGGTGTACCCACAAGTTAAGTGAACTTTACACCCATATTGTCTCAGTACAGAGGAACAATAGAAATTGATATATTTCATGTATGTCTTGGTGAAGAGAGGTTGTGGGCCAGTCCGCTAATGTACAAATTAGGGCCTTAAGGGAAGCAGAGAGGGAGGTTTGCTGTGTCAAGCTACCGGATGGAGGTAGGTAGTGAGGCAATGTGCTGTGTTAAGCTACCAAAGGAGAGGAGGGACACAGACTGCTGTGTCAAGCTACCGGAGGGAGGCAGGATGCTGTGTCAAGCTACCGGAGGGAGGAAAGAAGTCAAGATGATGTGTCCAGCGACCTGAGGCAGGAGGACGACATGTACAAGTGCGAAGGTCAAGTTGTGAAAAAAAATAAAGAAATTGTTGGGAAAATCTCTGATTACTACTACCTGCAGGAGACGCGTTGGTGAAGGTGGAACTCAAAGCAGAAACGAAGAGACGTAAAAAAGCAACTGTAGGGTGTGTGATCTGCTGGATTTGTGGTTGTAGAGAGAGTGATGTGGACCACAGATACTGAGTATATGGAGAGGCTCAGCTGCTCTGACACCTGGCAGAGACATTGTATGACCGTCCAACCTGCTGTGATGTATCGTGTTAAATACATACTTAAAACAGTTGAAAAATTAAGGATTCCTCCATGATACGTAAGATAATTTAGTTTATTGGTTACTAGCTATGACCTTCCCCCACCAACACTATCCTGGTGGTCAGATCCATTAACTGATGTTTAACTCAGACCACAACATGTGCAGAGGTTTGGTTCTGGTGGCCACACTGAGTAATGTGATGTTCCACCAATCCTCATTATCTCCCGTGTCATTAGTGTTCAAGTTGATATTTTCTGCTACAGAATGATGAGAGATTTTATCTCCTATGTATTATTTTTCTTTCATTATCCCCGGGATAAGGTTATTGAAAGGACTTCAGCGATACACTGAGAGGAGAAAGTTCCTTTGTAATACTTTGACACTATTGAAGCGAGAGGTCAAAGTTCAAGCCATTATACTTAAGGGTCGTACCGACGTGCTCAGGGGCCGTACCATCGTGCTCAAGAGTCATTTTCGTGGCTCATAGGGTGAACCATCCTATGTTTTGTGGTTCCGTATAGAGCTATTCCACAACCACTACTGTTTATTGATATCTATCTAGATACGTCCGTTTTCTTAATGAGGCACAATGTTCGTTTTCTTTATATTCATGGGTGGTTGCCTGCTGTTGTTGTAGCCAAAGTTATTATAATAACACAGTCATGAAGCGAATATATATTTTTTTCCTGGAACGAAGAGAGTAAATTATTTAATGAGATATTAGTAATTTATGGAGAGTGAAAAATTAATTCATAACTCGGCGACTTGAACTAATTCTGGGTTCACGACTGAGGGAACGTCAGGGCAGGTTTTTACCCGGGGTTCCCGACGGTGCTGGGCTGCTGATGACGGCGACGCGGGAGCAGCGGTGCGGAGCGAGGACTGCTGGCTGCTGCGGCCAGAGGGCTGTTCAAGGGTACAGCAGCAGCCAAGCCTCAAGCTCTGCATGAGTGTTCTCATCCCAGTGTGTTTGTAGAACCTTCAGACATCACGGATATTTGGCACAGTGTGTCCGGATAAACGCGTCTTGGGTACAGACAGACGGACAGAAGGGGTCCATTAAGAGGGACATCCTGCACTGTTGTACGGTCTTACATGATGGCTGAGGCTTGTATAAACAGATGGATAAGTGCGTGTTGTCGTTTGATGAGTGCGTGTTGTCGGATGGTGAGTGCGTGTTGTCGTTTGATGAGTGCGTGTTGTCGTATAGTGAGTGCGTGTCTTTGGATGGTGAGTGCGTGTCGTCGGATGGTGAGTGCGTGTTGTCGTTTGATGAGTGCGTGTTGTCGTATAGTGAGTGCGTGTCTCTGGATGGTGAGTGCGTGTCGTCGGATGGTGAGTGCGTGTTGTCGTTTGATGAGTGCGTGTTGTCGTATAGTCAGTGCGTGTCTCTGGATTGTGAGTGCGTGTCGTCGGATGGTGAGTGCGTGTTGTCAGATGGTAATTTACTGTATCGTACTTATGGTCATAACTTTTTTCCTGCAACAGTTGCAATCACTGGTGATGCTATCAGCCAGCAGTACCTACTCACTGGGTACTGACTGGTTGTGTGATGTTAATGTGAGAGAAAAAATAGGATTATATATGCGAGAGGATGATGTATGGTAGCCAGCCAGGCTTGTACTGCAAGAAGCCGAGTATTATCCTGTGAGAATGGCGGTACGAGCCTTGAGCACGACGGTACGAGCCTTGTGCACGACGGTACGAGCCTTGAGCACGACGGTACGAGCCTTGTGCACGACGGTACGAGCCTTGTGCACGGCCGTACGGTCCTTGGATATGATAAACTGCTGGGGACGAGTGAAAAACTAAGGCTCTACTCTCTGAAAGGTAGACGGGAAAAGTATTTTTGCATTGGCAAATCCTAGAAAATATTTTCCTCTACCTACATTCGAAATTCTTTCCCTAATAGCACGACAGGCGTGGGAAAACTCTGTAAAATATTGCCCCTAAAATATGGTCTCGTAAGCACTCAGAAGAAATACCTTGAACATCCTAGGACGAAGCTACTGAACACGTTGCCTGTAGACATTACGAACAATCTGGGATGACCAGTAGAGAAATGGACGAAGGCCATGGGCAAGTATTTACCACATATACGACACCAGCCGGGCTGAGGTGGACACTTGTACCTGCGGGACGCGGCTTCCAACAGCCTAGTTGAATATCGTCCCAACTCAACAGCGTGGACTCGGCCTGAACTGTGGGGGCAGAAGACCCCCGAGGTGTGAGCCAGGCATACGGCAGGTGGTGCCGTTATGCTGAAGATGATAGAGATGGAGTACAAGAAGAATCCAGCCAGGTATACGCCAGGTGGAGCAGTACAAGAAGAATCCAGCCAGGTATACGCCAGGTGGTGCAGTACAAGAAGAATCCAGCCAGGTATACGCCAGGTGGTGCAGTACAAAGAGAATCCAAGACCTTCTTAGCGACTCCCGCGGAGCCTCGCCCTCGTTTCACCAGGGTTGTCCCTGTTGATCATTCCTTCTACCTACTCACACGAGGCTGGATTTTCCAGTCGATTTGTCTGGAGATGGAAGGTGCGATCTCGGTTGGTCGTGGAAGCCAAGATCAGATGTCAGTGTGTTGGCCAAGAGAGCTTTAAGGACGTCAAGGCCCGTGAGGCCAACACACCCACCGCAAGTGTCATTTTCTCCTGAGGTTTGCGACACGCGCAGAGTGAGTTGTGTCATAATGTTAAAGGTGTTGTGACTCTGAGGGCGAACGAAGATGAAGAAACATGAGTAAATGTATGTCCTCATTCGTCCCCCTGACCATGCAGAGGGTATTCCAGTGACCCTTAAGGGGTAAGAGGTTGACACCCTGTTTTTTTTTCATAAGTGTTGTGATTCATGATGCTGAACTAGTCATGTTGAGAGGCAGCGCCGTTGATGTCCTGTAAAAAAAAAAAAGGGTATCGTGGCAGATAACGTTGAGCGTTTACACAAACAATGTTTGGCAAGAAACTTTATCTCGGATGGAATGTTAGACGGGTCGCGAGATGCCACGGTGGACATAAATTGTAACACGAGACGTGGTCGTGCTGAAATGTAGCCTCGTCGTCACAAAGGCAATCATGAGGATTTAAGAGGCTATTAGTCTACATGTAAACATTAAGATGTTATGTATCTCGATATAAACTATCAAAAACAGGAAGAAGAATGTACATTATATACATTTAGAAAATAGAGATAAGATCATCCCACATACAGGGATGTTTGCTACATGCACTACATACAGGTTCAGAGACGATCATAATGTCACTGAGATCAAAAGTGGTTCGTGAGGCAAGAGACGCGGCGCTGGAGTCGCTGTTAACTGAGAGGCTGAGATCTGCCAGCCAGCCAGTTCCCTGTTAGTGGGACGGTCTTCCTCGCCAGGCGCAGAGAATACCAGGGCAGTGAGCTGTGACTGATTCGCGACGCCTGTGGCTCTTGCTTTGTTTTTGTCACACGTAGTTGTTGCCTTTGTTGTTATGTTTAGGGCGTGCCTTTGTCTGGCTCTGGGGAGATCTTGGAGGCCTTTTTCAGCGAAGCAATGGACGTTTTCAGTGAACCGTTGTGAGTATTGTCTCGAGTCAAAGATAATTCAAGAGTTATTTTTTTTTTAAATTTGCTGTACCGCGTCGAAGTAGGTGACACTAACGGAACTTGTCCAGTTAACTTAGGTTAAGATTTGGAGGCTTTTGGGGGGGGGGGTGCTCTGTGTGTGTGTGTGTGTGTGTGGTTGAGGTTCCCCGGATGTTAGTAAGGAATAATGTGATGTGTTGGGTTTACTGACCCCAGTGACAACTGTGGTCAGGAGGTTACCGTCTTGCGTTACATTTCTTGTGTGGGTCAGCGAGCAGTATTGTTGGCTTGGCGATCGTAACGGAATCTCCCATGAGGGGTTGTCCTTACTTTCCCACACTGCCAGACGCCGCCTCGTTACTTTACATATCGAGTAACTAACCTCGTCATCTGTGACTCATCCGCCTTGTAGTACATGCACGTCTTTCATCGTTCCAGGCCGTCCGTCCGTCCCTCCCTCCCTCCATTGCTGAGGTAATCAAATACATGGTCGATTATCAGACTCGTTGCTCTGAAAACCTGACTGCATGCCCGAGGGGATGAGAGATCTGCTTGTGTGAATACGATGGTTGGATCTTTTTAAGTCACATTCCAGGTTTTCTGCGTCGTATTTTCCCTCCATCGTCGCCTGGCTCTTGTCATAAACTCCTACAATATTTACTGCATAGATTTTCTTCTTGACCTACTCAGTTGTATAGCAGTTGTTTAGCCAATAAAAACGTATGCAATTGGCTTCGACGTAAATGTTAGCGTCCCATTTGCTTAGAATTTACATAATATATTGTTGTTTGTGGCAACATCTCTTATGTTCCATCATACAGCCTCACTTCTTAGGTGGTGTTGCATCCAGTCCTGTCTGGTGATGCCACAACAGGTTGATATCTGGTGGTGTTGCACGGCCACACACAATACCTGAGTTTTAGTTTTTAAAATATTTATCGTAAATATATACATAGACAAAGCATTCCAGTGAGTGAGTGAATATGTGTATGAAGATGAAGACAGAGAAAGTTTTGCAAATGATGAATATGATAACTGAAGGTGATGTACACGTCTTT
Source organism: Panulirus ornatus (assembly GCF_036320965.1). NCBI lineage: Eukaryota > Metazoa > Arthropoda > Malacostraca > Decapoda > Palinuridae > Panulirus > Panulirus ornatus. Next base: position 2,432,750 of record NC_092240.1, read on the forward strand.
GTCTGCCTCTGAGTGCATCAAGGTGGTAGGAAAACACAGGAGAGAACTCCATCCTGTGTTTTCCACGCAACGTTTCAGTACGGATGGATTCCCAATCGTCTGTCTTGTTTCATCAGAGAAGGGCGTTGTTTGGCTTGCTTGCTTACATGGTAAACCCATTGGGTGCAATGTCTCTGGGATTGCGAAAGGTCAAGGGTATGTACTTTCTCTCTGGTTAAAGATTAAATGCTGTTTGGATATGGTTCCGCCCCTCCCTCTTCCTCCTCCCGTCAACATTCGCACCTCATCATGGTCTCCTTCGTCTTTATTCTGCTCCCTCCCTCCTCATCGTCCTCCTTAAGCCTCTTCATTCACCTCTCTCCCTCATCCTCTTACTTCCTCAGTTTATTCCCTCCTTTTTCTCTCCAGGCCTCAGTTTGTTGTCTCCCTCCTCTTGCGTCCTCATTTTGTTCCTTTCCTCCTCCTCCTCCTCCTGCATCTTCCTTCCTCCTCTTTCTTCCTAATTCTGTTCCCACCCTCCTCCTCCAGCCTCCTCATCTTTGCTCTGCTCTCCATCTTGCATTTTCATTATCACCATCTTTAGCATAATCATATTTTATCATTCTTCCTTCCGTTTCCTTCACTATTCGGAGGTTGGCTGCAGAAACGGGGTAAGTTATTTTGACAGCTTCATATCCACTAGGTTATTATAACAATGAATAACTGATATATGTATTCCAAAGAAAGGTATTTGATATTCTTACGTCAGTGCAAAGACAGTGAGTAGGGCGATGGAGGTCTACTAGCTGCCGAGACCTGTCAGAATAGTGAGTGAGAGCAGAGAAACGTCTCAGGACCACTGATGTTGTGGAGATATACCAGTTTCCTCGGACGCCCCTACACAGATGATAGGTCGAACAAAGCAGCAGAGTATCGGAGAACGAGAGGTTTAGGATTACTTAAGAAGTTAAGGACGTATCTTTTCCATGTGTTTTGTTATTATGGAAATTAAATGAATTTTTCTATATCATTTCTTTTTCTCTCATAATGACGTGAGGTCGTCGTAGTTTTTCAGTTGACTCTACGATAAGTAAAGTTGTGGTTGCGTCCCGGGAGACATTCTTCTTTCGTGTATGGGATATCCCGGGCTCCGGCCGTGCCCCCGCCTCCACCAGCACCGCTTGTCCAGACGCCTCACTGCTGGGATGAAGGGAAGCGTTTATTCTTTCCTGAAGATTTTACGGAAAAGTTTCCTTCATTTGGAATAAATGTGTATCGAAGTTTTTCTTGGAATATGAGATTAATTTCGTACTCGACGCAGTGACTTCATACAGCAAGAAACTTTGTTGATATTTTCAGGAATATCTGTTTCATTTTGTTTCACTTGATGGAAGTATTTCTGGACGTTTTTAGGTTTAGTTTCAGCTTCGGTTTGTTTAGTGAGCAGAGAAGAAATGAGATGTTGTTAGTGGTGGTAAACATGGTAACGCCCACGACCTTTCAACCCCTCCACGCACTCTGATCACTACACTCTGATCGCCACACTCGATCGCCACATACTCTGATCGCCACATACTCTGATCGCCACAGACTCTGATCGACACATACTCTGATCGCCAGACACACTGATCGGCACGCGCTATGATCGCCAGACACTATGATTGCCAGACACACTGATCGCCACACGCTATGATCGCCAGACACTATGATCGCCAGACACGCTGATCGTTTCACAATAACGACAGTGAAGATGTGAAGCCTGAAGGATGATGTCCTTAGAGTTCATGAGCAACTCTCTCTTGGGAAGAAGTAATCTCATCATGTATCCATCTTGTTCTGAAGTATTGGTGGTGAGTGCACGATTCTGTTGACACAGTTGTGCATCACCATGTGTGTGTGTGTGTGTGTGTGTGTGTGTGTGTGTGTGTGTGTGTGTGTGTGTGTGTGTGTGTAGTGGTGATAGTGGTAGTAAGTCCACGATGCTGTTGGCAATGTTGTTGTTCGTCGTGTGTGATAATGTTGGCAGTGTGTGCAAGATGCTGTTGGCAGCGGTGTCCTTCATCGTTTGTAGTGATGATGTCTTGTGTTGTATAAATATTTGATAAGTAGTTTAGCAAGACCTTCGTTCAAGATGGTGGGTTGTTAAGTACTGTTGTCTTCAGTCGTTTTCTGATGTGGTACAAAATATCAATTCAACGTAAGGAATAAACTTATATGTTTGTTGGCTTCATCCGGAATCCATCGTGTTGCCAGCCACCACCAAGGGAGGTGTGTATTACCTGTACCACCCGCAGGCTACAGTGGCTGTCATGTTTCATTCCTTTGGCCAAAGGTAGATGTGTATCCTTTCTGCCTCACCTACACATAGGCTGCTGGCATCCAGTCACAGACCATACCGTATATATGCCATCTTACACATAACACTTCACGGAACACGACTCGTTCTTCGTCACACACACACACACACACACACACACACACACACACACACAGAAGCGGGATGTTACTTGTTATCAGTGTCAAAAAATCACTTTGACATCTGAAACTTTGTGTTTCCCGAAGTTTTGTTTGTCAGTTTCGTTGGTTATGAACTTCCTTGGACAATGCTTAGCATTAATCATTGCTAAATAAGATTTCATGATTCACAGCTTCACAGAAAATTATATAAGATATTTTCGGTTTCATCTTAACAAAACCAATGATGAATTTTTGGAGCTTCGTTGTTATTAAGCCAACTAAAGTGTTTGTTTTTGTGGCCCGGGGATTTCTCACTTTGTTCTGTCCCTAAGAGTGTTTATTTTTTCATATACTTCGTGGCCTCCCTGAGAAAGGAATGTATGTAAGCTAAATATTTGTCTTCAGTTAAGGCATGGAAGATTTTGTTAAGAGTCTACCTCCGAAATCCAAAGGTGCCATGTGCACGAAAGAGAGAGAACACCTCCAGCATTCGGGGCTCAAGACTCTTCAACACCTTGCCATCTACCATCATCAGAGACAGCCTAGGATGCACGGTAGAGAAATTCAAGAGTGCAGCTGGACAAGTACCTACTGAGTGTACCAGACCAGCCAGGCTGTGAGGCTATGTGGGCTTGAGGACTGCGGCTTCCAACAGCATGGTCGACCAACGACCCAGTTCAGCAACCTGGACCTAACCGGGCTCTGTGGGTTGAAGACCTCAAAGAGTCCACTAGGTAAGGAATAGACAGCACCTTCAGCATATGGGAGGGTGTTACCTTCACCAGAAGTTAGGGTGGCCAGCCTAGAGGAGGGTGTCACCTTCAACACGGTGTAGGATGGTCAGCCTAAGGCAGGCTGTCACTTCAGAGTAAGGGAAAGTGGCATCCAAAGCCCAAGGTAAGGTCATGATGAACTATGGGAAGGTGGACAGCCCTAGGCCACTGTCAGTCACCAGCTAACGAGGCTTGATAAAGCGTCTGGTGGACACTGGTTATGAGCGGCGTCTCCCTCCATCACCGGTGAACGAGGCAGATAAAGTGTTATGGTGGGCGTGGGTTATGAGACTGCCGAAGACCGCCATCAGTCACCGGTTAACGAGACTAATAAAGCGTACGGCGGTCATTAAACTGCTGTTATCCAGCATTATTCCCGGGTTAATAAGCCTGCCTGCGTGTGTCTAAGGCGGCACCCCTGGGTCGTGGCGGTTCTCTTGATGTTGCAAGTGGCGGCAGATGATGTGTGCCGGTTATTGCAGGCTATGGGGGCCTTCCCGCTACTTTCCGAGAGATTATAGGCGATAAATAAGACTCAACGTACCATCAGCACACTTGTGGTGCTAAAAAACAATTTTGTGCCGAGTCAGTGTCCCGCTGTGGGTTAATTTCCTCAGTTTTAGTATCAGTGATCACTTCATAGCTGAGTTGTGGCCTCATAATGCCAGGCTGCGGCTATGGCGTTACTCTCCGGTGCTTGAGGTAAAAACGTTGAGGGTTTCCTGCGAAGGAAACAACATTTTGAGCGAATATCTAATCTCTTGAATCTTCGTCAGGCATACATAGAGGCGGCTGTGTGTGTGTGAGAGAGAGAGAGAGAGAGAGAGAGAGAGAGAGAGAGAGAGAGAGAGAGAGAGAGAGAGAGAGAGATTCCCCTCCTCCCCTGCTATGGTCGTCTCCTGGTAGTTAGAATACTGTGATATTTTGTGGTATAATTTCATGACATCTTAGTAGCAGATGAGAGAGTACTGGTTCTTCCAGCAACGAACAGGATTTAGTTACTATATACCTAGGATTGTAGGCTGGAGTAGTAGAGTATAATAGGAGATATGAGACGTAACGAGTAGTGAATGATAAAGAAAATACCGGAGAATATAGTTGACGATAAATATGGCGCCACAAGAGCATGTAACACATAACTCAAGTCTTAGACGAAGATTAACACTTCACTTGACAGAATTATTGAAGAGCTTGCAAGACCCAATTAGTTGTTGCTAACTGAACATGGACCATTGTGACGTCTTAAGTTCGACCGGATGACCAACAAACCACAACACACTGGCTCATCACGGACGTAAGGGAAGTTTAAAGCGATCGTAAAACAGTAAAGGAGAAGTGAAAGCGGTAACGTTCGCGAGTGGTTCAGTAAGAGTGCTTCAACCCGGCCTCGAGACTGTTTCGTATTGGTGATCTGGACGGGGACTGAAGCAGTCGCCCGCCTTCAGTCGTGCCCAACATGGCACACGGCCCTTGTGCTGGCGTGTGTGCTGATTGATATACCATGATGTGACCCAATAGAGGGGTCAGGGGGCAGGGCCGGTGGGTGCAGAGTGCCAGCCATGGGAGGCCCAGTTGCCAAAGTGTTTTGGTTCGAGAGGTGAATGACGGCAGTGTTTCTTTAGCTACAGTTGTTCACGAGGGATCATTTCACTGTCGAACTCTTTCCTCAACTTCCTGGGAGGTGCACCACCTTGAACACCCGGGGAATGCTTGTGCACGTCTCTTTATCATGAGGTAATTGTTCGTAGCGTATGACGTATATAAGAATGTTGATCAGTATAATTTGACGCTGTTGGATCGCCTCCCAGAGGCATTAGTGTTAACTGTGAACTGTTGCTGGTGGTCAATGAGGTGTATCGATCCTGAAGCGGAGAAGCGAAGGTCTAGTTCATCCTCCATCAGTATCCTCGGTGATGCTGGTGATTCAGTGGTGCTGGAGACTGATCCTGGTGATCCGTGGTGTCTAGCGCCTGGTGAGGATCCTGTGATGACGTCACCTGGTATTGGTGAATGTGGATCGAATACTGGCGTACGTTTGGCTTTAGAAAATAGTATAACGATATGTGTTTTGCAGACCCCAGTAGTGGCTGGTCTGGTCGTGTGAGTGAAATTATAAGTAAGATATGTTCTTATAAAGTTATTCTGAGAAGCTTTTAGTTCATGATCTGTTCACCAGAGGCCCTCCACCCCCGATTATCTTTTTGTATATGAAAACTGCGAGTAAATGTTAAGTAAAGTAAAATCTTTGTTGTTTAATATGGATGACTGTACACTTCGACGTAGTAAAAGCTGTCTGGCTTTGACTGGTTAAGTAACATCTGCAGTAAATACTTTCATGAGCTTCATCATGTAAAGACAATATTTTAGACGTTTCATCAGTGTTAAGCTTATCATGTGTCATTACTGCTCGTCCTCATAGTGACACGATGGCCACCTGGTGAACAGCGACGCGCGCGGAGGCGACGTTCACATCTCGTGGCCATAGTATCTGTCACCAGCTGAAGACGTTAACGTGTAGTCTATTTCTTATTCCTACTTCTGGAAATGTTGATACGAGAGTAAGGACGTGTCACTTCCATGTAGATGATGCCTTCTTGAGGCTATATGCATAAAGCGATGCAACATAAACACGTGACTCTCGTCCTAGGTTGGAAAGTTTTCGTTATCAAGGGACTGCTGAGCCATAGAGATGACTCGCTCTATGGCCCTCCTGACCTGGGGGAAGTTATGTCTATCAATATTTACATGTGTCCTGGATGATGTTTCTTAGTGTTTATTACCTGGATGATGTCAGTATTTATCATATCAGAAAGTTCCTGAGATAATTTGTTTATCTATAACTGGAGCACCCTTGACCTGATGTTCTTTCATAACCAATGTCTTAAGCAACGTTGTGTCGTAAGATATTCCGGTCATATTACGTACATCAACAACATGACGTCTGGTACGAGTTGTGGCTCAATGACCTACAGATCTGATGGCCACTCACATCAAGACCATACGTACCAGGCGACTGGGGGAGTGTGGTCAAGGCTTGGTGGTGGTGGCGTCTGGGGGAGTGTAGAGAGGGCTTGGTGGTGGTGGAGTCTGGGGGAGTGTAGAGAGGGCTTGGTGGTGGTGGTGTCTGGGGGAGTGTAGAGAGGGCTTGGTGGTGGTGGTGTCTGGGGGAGTGTGGTCAAGGCTTGGTAGTGGTGGAGTCTGGGGAGTGTAGAGAGGGCTTGCTGGTGGTGGTGTCTGGGGGAGTGTAGAGAGGGCTTGGTGGTGGGGGAGTGTGATGAGGGCTCGGTGGTGGTGGTGGAGGCTGGTGGCTCCCTCACCTGGGAGACACAGAAGTTTCCTCATCCAACCAGTATGTTGTCATACAGAGTCTATTGCATGACCCGACCCCTGGCATGAACATGTCTGTATGCAATATACCAGTGCAGTTACGGTGTTCGTCATGCGCTAAAGTGATGATGAAACTTGTGCGAGTAATGGGCCTGAGTGTTTGTCTACTCTTTATGGACTGTTCATTAAATGAGATTTGTGACGCGTTTCTGTTGGCCGTTCGACATGGGTAGTGGATCGAGTGTTGGGCATGACGGTAGGATGTTATCTTTTGAAGCTTATGTAATGGACCAATTTTGCAACGACTTATGCAACGAGTATCAGCCCACTGGGGGTATGACAAAGACCCTGTGTGACCTTTTGAGCTGCCGGGCACGTGATGAGTATGGACGGCACAATAATAAACTTGCTGTTGATACTGGCACAAATCAGTACTCCTCGCTCTCCTGCTGTACATGACGTTATCGTGTTGTGGTTTGTACGAATTTTCTGTTTTCTCATGAATGAGGAATTTGTGGTTATAATTAAGCCTAAAGAAGCAAGTAAGATTACGAAGGATGAAGTTTTCTGGTAGATTTGATCACTAATCACCCGCTAGGCCTACGGACGCTGGGACGACAGAGGGTTTTGAGCTCCGCCCCTTCCTAAAGATACCCTCGTGTTGTACTATGTTCAACCCACCTTTTTCTGAGTCGTTCAACTTGCCTTCTGTTGGTCTGTCAGAGGCGCCGTTTTGCAGGGTATCTATGTTTTTCCATTCCTCTTCCATTGATATTAATCGGTGTATTTAGAAATACTTTCCAATTTCAGATCTCATTTTCTTCCGGTCATTTCTTACCACATGTCGTCTAGTTAGCCATTCCTTTCCTCAGACGGAGGCTCTTCCATTCAGCACCCTGAACTCTTACGTTTCATCTGTGTCGTCAGCTGCCAGGCTTCAGATCCATATACAAGAAGAATGTCCCACTGTAGTTTCCGTCTTAGAACCGTGAAATTAGAGAAATTTGTCTTTACGACACAAGTGCAGCACATTTCCCATAACCAGTGTGATGAATCTTGTGGGTCGATCAGCCAGAGTGCTTCACTGGCATTATGTAGTCGACCACGTACAGGGAAGTTGGCCAGCGTCGGAGCTGTGTGAACGCTTCGCCATCCGTAACATACTTATCGACTGTATAAATGATTGTTGTCGTGTGAATTCTCACTATCCCCACACGCTCTAGATCATTAAGCCGATTACTCGGTTACATGTAGGGAAAATCATAAAGGTACCTTGCCAAGACCTGATTGAGATGGAACCTTATCACAGATTTACATACGGTCCCTTTCCCTCTATCGCTGTCACGGACTCATGCCCCTGTTTGATGTAGAGCGACAAGGCACTTAAGTCTAAGAGGATTACAGAGTCTCATGAAAGAGTTATTGTGATTTCTATTTCTCGTGACGTCAGGACCATGTCCACTTTTTGTACAGCTTTCCGGCCGTGTGGAAAGTTAGCCTCGGCCTCAGAGCTTCATGGCCGCGGCCGCTCCCTCACCTCCCGCCTGTCCCGCCTCCCGCGCCTCAGGAGGCTACGGGCCAGATGGTTAAAGAGTCATTGTGTATTTTCGTCGAACGGAAGTGACGTTTTTAGCAGCTCGAGAAAACTCAAGATTTTATCAACTTGTTTGCCAAGATAATGTTTGGAAAAACGTGTCATTAAAAGGTTTTGTACTTACAAGATGTTGCCGGTCTGTTGGACGGTAAAGGACGCCGCAGACAGGTGTAGACAGCAAAACAGAATATATGACGGAAGAAGAAAGCGCCGAGTCGAGGCTCAGTTTCGAAAAAGCGAGGTGTGTTGTGTGTTTTGAACCGCTGCTAGACGGAGACGGATGCTCGTGTGTGCAGCAGCGTGAGCGACGTTCATACATTTTGTCTTTATATTTGTTGCATGATTTATCTACGATTCTCTTGCCGAATGAATTTGTTGAATAAAGAATGAGCTTAATTACATCACCTAAGTCTGCCAGGCATCACAAGCCAGCAGTGGCTTAAGCTGCGGCCTGTGCCATCACATGAGGAGGGAGGTAGACAAGTAGACTCAGCAGTTACGAAAGCGACATCAGACTTGTGTCTCTCTGTTATGACACTTGCTCTTCACGACCTGTACATGACAGCAGACGTACATGTGTAGAGAAAATGTATATCGAGGGCAGCAGCTGTTACGTATGTGAATGGATCTGTGCATGTACGTGGCAGAATAAGGTCAGATGTACGTACGCCTGAGGAAGAATTACGAGGACGCTCGCCGCCGTACATAAGAGATCCGTTACCTGTACCTGACCGGTGTGTGCTCTGCTGAACAGGTGTATGTGTGTACGGGTGAGGGCACTCAGCACCCAGTGTGTAGCAGTCAAAGGATGGGGTTCTCATCATGCATACATCGCTAAGCGTCACCACCGTATGAGGGGCCCCCGTCCACACAGAGTGAGGGCACACATCTACCCCTCCCCCTTCCCCAGTGTCACGGTTTAAGGGGCTCCCCACTGTGCAATGGGGAGCCCCACTTTACCAATGACAGCGTCGGGATGTAAGTCGTGCCACTGTAGGGCTCCTGGGTGTCATGGCCCCCTGCCATACAGGCTTCTCTACATCGTCACCGTGTGAGGGCCTTCATTATGTTACTCCCGGACACACACACACACACACACACACACACACACACACACACACACACACTGTGGTCCCCGGGCGTCATCTATGCTGGACGTAGCATCCTCCTCATCTCACGGGTTTTCTTTTTATCTCTTGGTCCTGATATGGGGGTCAGAGCAAGTGAAGATGGCCTTCTTCACCTTGAATGACCATCTCTGTAGGGGTGGGTGGGGCCACCGTGGACAATAGGGGCGTGGGGCCACTACCCCTGCCACGCATCACCAGGGCTGAAGGACAGATCAAGTCTGTCGGTTGGTTAGCCGCAGAATTGTTGTCTGCTGGGAGGAGGACTGGCCTCCCAGCAACCTAGTCTGCTGGGAGGCTGCAGACAGACCACTTACGCTCTTCTTGGTAACCCGGGTTCACCTCTCCCGGGTGAGCGTATATATGTATGCGTAACCAGATCCGGTGTGTTTGTGATGCGCCCGCAGTTGATACGCCTGACAAAACCCGAGTTGTCTGACGCGCGTATAGTTGATAATGTGTAACCACATCCGATCTGTGTGATGCGCGTGTAGTTGATGCGTAACAAATGAGGTGTGTGTGTGTGTGTGTGTGTGTGTGTGAGGTGTGGACCAATGAGAAGCATACCTGGGTTGGGGAGGGGAGACGGGGCCTGTCTGACCCGGGTGTTACCGTGCCCTTCCCCATGGGACCGTCAAGTGCTGAGGAACTTCCCTCGTAATATTGAGTCTCTCTCCCTAGATTCCCTCCCTCACCTCTCTCTCTCTCTCTCTCTCTCTCTCTCAAGTCTTTTCTGTGGCTTTATCTGTCTCTGTCTGTCTGTATACGTCTGTTCTGTGTCACTATCTGTCTGTCTGTCTATTTCTTGGATTTGTGTATCTGTTCTGTCACATTTACATTCTCGATCCGTCGTCGTCTGCTTCAGACAGTCTTGGGAACATCAATGGTTCTGGAATACGTTTTATCTTCTCGACTTATACTATGCTTCCGTCGTTGACTTTGCTGCCTAATCGCACGTAACTGAGGGTCAATAAGATGTTGTTGATGTGGGTATGCTTGGGTGACCTTGATGTAGTAGTACATAGTATAAAATGAAGAACCTTTCAGTATCAAGGTCATATGGTAACAATGTTTGCAATATGTACGTACCTCCTTCAGTAGGATGTGTACGTACTTCCGTCAGTAGGGTGAGTGCGTCCCTATGTCAGTAGCGTGTGCACGTACCTTCGTCAGTAGCGTGTGCACGTACCTTCGTCAGTAGCGTGTGCACGTACCTTCGTCAGTAGCGTGTGCACGTACCTTCGTCAGTAGCGTGTGCACGTCCCTTCGTCAGTAGCGTGTGCACGTACCTTCGTCAGTAGCGTGTGCACGTACCTTCGTCAGTAGCGTGTGCACGTACCTTCGTCAGTAGCGTGTGCACGTACCTTCGTCAGTAGTGTGTGCACGTACCTCCGTCAGTAGCGTGTGTACGTACATCGCTGCCTTTGTGGTTAATACCTTCCTGTATGACTGAAGCCTCCCTGACTGTGTAACTGAACCCTCCCTGACTGTGTTACTGAAGCCGCCCTGACTGTGTGACTGAAGCTTCCCTGACTGTGTGACTGAAGCACCAGTGCAGGCCGGGGTTCGAGCCTCCCCCACCCCTGGCCTGGGAGGCACTTCACTTTCCATATATGGCATTCTTGTTTATTTGGACTTATCTTTATGACATGTGAGTGTAACTGACGAGTACATACCCTGGAGGGTCGCTGACCCCGACTGTGACTCAGGATAGTTTAGTCTGGGTATACACAGTCTGTGTGTGTGTGTGTGTGTGTGTGTGTGTGTGTGTGTTGTGATTATCTATTTGTACTGTACGTGGGAGGGAGTTCTACACTGGTGGGGTACCATCTCCTAAACAGTCTCCACAGACATACAACCTTTGTAAATTCTGTACACTTTCTGGGATGAACCACAGTCTTCTACAGTTTACTGTATTCTTCCATTACTCTCCTGCTAGACAACTGCGTCTGTATATCTTCTATCAACGTTTCTTGCTTGATTTCGAAGAACGTTTTAATGTCTACGTCATCAGTGTGGTTTGAGAACTTAAAGGCTGTGATCGGGTCACCCCTCACTCCTCTCTCCCATGGTAGGCAGATTTAAGGTATTTAGTCTTTCCCTGTAACTCAGCACTCTTGATCCTATAGCCATCTTGACTGCCTTCCTCTGGACCTTCTCTGTTTCAATCTGGGTCTCTGGTCCCCACCCGGGCCCACCTGTCACCCTTCCTATGGCGATGTCTGGGAACTGTGTCCGTCCGAGACGAGAACCTTGGGAAAGGTTCAGGGCGGGGGACCTGGGAGAAGGTCAGGGTGCAGGACCTGGGAGAAGGTCAGGATGCAGGACCTGGGAGAAGGTCAGGGTGCAGGACCTGGGAGAAGGTCAGGGTGCAGGACCTGGGAGAAGGTCAGGATGCAGGACCTGGGAGGTGAGTGTGGAGGACTTGCGAGATGATCAAGAGAGAGCAGGGACAACCTTAGGAGGTCATAAGAGAACACCTGAGGCCTCCTCTTCCCTACCCTCCGTACTGTTGGCTGTTGTAACAATGATCCCTGTCCCGCTGCATGCCATCCCCAGCACGGGGCAGGAGCCACACACACACACAGGGTTATATCAGACGTGTGGTAGGACGAACTTGGGTTCGGATTTCTTCGCGAGTCCGTACCATATACATGGGGAGTGACCTATCATGTAATGTGGTTGTATCGGTGTACATAATATCTGGGGCACTCAGCCCACCTCCATAGTTTGCTTTATACTCGCCTGTGTTTGTCTGCCTGTATATCCAAATTCTCGTATGCCTGCCCGAGCTGCAGTAGGTGGGCTGGTGAGGAAGCTACGGTAGGCGGATCGGTGAGGAAGGTAGTTCTAGTAAGTAACCTATGGTGGTTCACATCCCTGCCCTGCTCATGGCTTAACAAGGGTCAAGGGAAGGATGTGCCCCTGAGTGCAAGCCTTGCCAGTGTCACCATCATGGGTTCCTGGCTGTCCTCATCCTCCTCCGGGCCAGGGGTGTCAGTAGCCCTGATCAAGGGGCCTGGCGGACGGTGCGAGGAGATCGCTTGCAGTCGTGGGTCATCTGCTGTTTCGGAAGAGATGTTTGTGTTGTAGTGAGATGGGCGACTGACGGCCTCTCCTCCTCACCCACATGATGGTGTGGGTGGTGAGGCTCCTGGCCAGCGTGGTGAGACTGGTGACTCGTTGTCTGAGGTCGTGTTGATAGGTTCCATCTGTGTGTGATGGTTGTGGTGGAGGTAGGGTGGTGTGGGCAGTGTGGTAGTGCTTGATAGTAGCGGTGAAGGTAGTGTGGGTGTGTGGTAGTGCTGGCGGTACATTTGGTAGCTGTGGTGTTGTCAACAGTGTGGTAGTAGTTGTGAACAAGCCGGAAGATGTATGGGCTGGGGGGCTGGGGCGGGCGGCCTGACCAAGGTTTCCACTGGTGGGTCTAATGTTTCATGTTATCTCCACATCTGGCCTCCGGAGGCTGGCCCATCTGCTTAGCGTTAGGTGTGCGCTTGCTTACTGCCCACCTGATTACCAAGGTTGAATCTTGTGTTTGTTGATGCGTCTGGCGTGCATGGTGTGCGAGCTGTGCTTGTTCATGTGTGAAGGGGTATTAAGGAAGGATATATATATATATATATATATATATATATATATATATATATATATATATATATATATATATATATATATATATACATATATATATATATATATATATATATATATATATATATATATATATATATATATATATATACATATATATATATATATATATATATATATATATATATATTTATATATATATATATATATATATATATATATACACACACACACATATGCACTAACCTCTTTTTGATATCTTCATTAAAATGTCGTAAACTTATATTTATTTACTATTTCTGATTTCGTAAGACTTACCTGGACACCAGTGGGTTCCCTGCCTGTTGCCTGCAGAACAAGATTGATAAATGATAGAGAGTCACTGAAAATTCTCTTATCATTACCGAGAAACACGTTACCCCGGATGTTAAAGCCAAACTATCATTACTATCATTGACTGTAATGAGGATAATGGTAATACCTTTAGTAAGAATATCGACCATACTAAAGGCAAGTATTGTGATACATAATGTGTTATCAAGAGTTAAGGTTTAAAACAAACTTTGTTACTGGTAACGCCATCACCCCCGCTTGTCATAGTTACATGGGGGAGGGTAGGTGTGGAGAGGGTAACATTAGGGTTGCAAGGATGTAGAAGTGGCATGTCAGCAGGGGTTTACTGGCATATCAGGGATTAGAAGTTGCAGTGTCAGGGGTTGAGTATATTAGGGGTTGAGAGGTCGCAGTGCCAGGAGCTGAGTATATCAAGGCTGAAGAGCTATGATTATACGTGCAGAAGAAGTGAGAATAAGGTATTGAAAGACTGTAACATCAGGGGTGAAATTGCAAAGGATTCTAAGATGTTAGAGTCGAGTTGAAGAGGTTATGATGAAAGAGTTTCAGAGATATAGTGCCAGTGATGAGCAACTGATGTTATCAGGGGTTATGATGCAGTCATGTCAGGAGTTGAGGAGTGACAGAATGAGAATTTTGATTGTGATGGTGGCAAAGGTGTAGGATCTGTTATATAAGGAGTTAGATGGAAAACACCGACACCAAAACATGTAATCTCAGAGGCTGAGGGCTGAGGAGTACAATTGTAGTTCTGTTTGTTTCAAAATTTTAGTCTACTGAGAAAAGGGATCTCATTTTAACACGGTGAATTGCCTTTGTTGTGATAGTGCAGTTACGACTGCCTTCACAGACGGGAGAGGTACGTCACCATCTGTTCGTATATATGGAAAATCCTGGAAAGTATGGTTGCCAACTTACATTCTTAAACATCTTACTGGCACTACAGACACGGAAGACTTTGTATAATACTGTAATACCTCTGAAATCCAAAGATGTGATATGCACAATAATAGAGAACTCAAACATCTGAGGCCCAAGGCAAAATCTTTAACGCCTTGACGTCTACCGCCAGAAACAGCATGAGATGCACTGGTCAAGTACCTTTTAAAGTGTACCAGAGCAGCCAGACTGTGGGGCTATGTAGGCCCAAGGGCTGCGGCTTCCAACAGCTTGGTCGACCAACGACCCAATCCAATAGCCCGGGCCCAGCCTGGGCTGTAGGGGGTAAAGACCCCCCAAAGACTGCACAATGTATATACCAGGTGTCAAGTAATAGATTTATGTTTACATTATGTCCAGAGTTTTACAACCTCATTAATCCATTATACCGGTCTGAAAGCATTATTGATCATAGGATCATTCATTCTGAACTAGTGAATTATGTTATATTCATGAATATAATGCTCAAGTGCATCGTCTTCTGCAAAACATATCATATATCTTTCATCCTCCTCAAGTGGTCTTGCTTGTGTGTAGGGACTAGTGATGAAGGATGGCTAATGTGGCTGACGTCCCAGGAAATATATGCGTGTGATTCTCAGATAAACTTCCTGAGAAGTTTCCTGAGGCAGGTGTGGAGATGCTGGACGGAGTAGGACCATCACCTCGTGGGTGGACGCACAGTAGGGTAGGCCTTTGAAGTAGAGGCTTTCACCAAGTGCCCTCAGCTTCTGAAGGAGGGATTCTGCCCAGGTGCCTCCAGCTCCTTAAGTAAAGAACTTATGGAAGTGTGACGTCGTCTGTGAAGGGATAATGAACGTTGGATAACGATGATGAAGACTGACAGAGATACAAGGAAAATGATTCTTAAGAAATGAGAACCTTTAAAGGAAAAGCATGAAGGAAAAAAGACGGTAAGAGGAAGAGGAGATTAAAGTGCTGATGTGAGAGGGTAGACTATAAACAGTAACCTCTGGCAAGTACAGTGCAAGAAGCAAGTGGCGTGTGGGTGTGCGTACTGATCAACTCCCAGACGGGGATTATTTTCAGAGCTGCACCTTCTTCACTGCTTACACAGACGGACCCTCCACCCATCGCCACCACCTGCCCCACACACCAGCACCAACAACATTACTCCCCACCTGCTGCAGTCACCAAGATACTCACGTGTTGATCCAGGCACCAGCGTCTCCACCCCAAGAACCCCCTCTCCCGCTGTTGACTTTTCCTTTGCTGTCAGGATAAGCCACTTTGCTCGTATGCCACACCAGGTCCTCTGCTGAGTCCCACTGTTGACCTGCCCGTCACTTGATGTAAGTGGTACGGTTGCCAGTGTGTCTGTCATGGTGACCAGGATAGCCTTGCTTGGTGAGGTCACCGAGATCTCACGTGTCATTGCTCTGGCTGCAGTTGCTTGGGTTAAGAAAATAACCAACATCGTTGTTCCAACGTGAGTGATGACCAGATCTGTGAGTTGCTCAGGTCAACAGGATGATCACCACTGTTGTTCTGATTACCAGTATAGTCACCAGTGTTGACCTCGTCACCAAGTACAACGAAACTTCACTCACTTCCACATAGACTAAATTGTTATCAACGAATGAGTGGGTTATTGCTGATACGTAGGACGTTAGGGAAGAGGATCAAGCAGTTTTGCAACAAGCCTTCATTGTATACACAACAACACTTGTAAGACTTTCCATAAGATAATTGGAAGTAATGAAGCTCCTCATAACACCTACTGTGTATAGTAATCTTAATCAGGTTCTAAAAGATTCGGAAGTTCAGAGGAACCCTCAGCAGATGTGGGACTGTTTACTCTGGTCAGAAGTTGGCCTTCTGGTGGTATAGCAGAGCTGAGGTCAGCGACCTCTGGTGTGTTGATACGAGGGTTGGCTGCCTGTCTGGCAGTGGCAGGCCGGCGTAACGCCCCGCCGACGGAGGCCAGACCGTTGTTTACACGATCACTCCCCCAGACACTGGGTTTAATATCAGCCGTAAAATGCGCCAGGCTGACCTTTTAAGGAATTACCAGCGAGCTGTGATGGCTGAGGTGTCTAGCTATGAGTGTACTCAGGTGTTACATCTGCTGTATATTGTCTGCTGCAGCACCTGGAGACTGTTGCAGTAAGGGTACCAGCTGGAGGTATGCTGCGGGAGAGGCCCAAGTGGAAGTGGGTGGTGATGGGCTGTGGTAGGTGGCCCAGGTTGAGGTGATGCGGTGTGATAGGAACCCCTGGTGTTGGTGGTGCGGCGTGGTAGAGGCCCCTGGTTATGGTGGTAGCGCGGTAGAGCAGGGGCTCTAGTGGTGGTGGCAGTATAGTGTGGTAGGGGCCCCAAGTGGTGCAGTACCGTAGGGGCCCCAAGTGGTGCAGTACGGTAGGGGCCCCAAGTGGTGCAGTACGGTAGGGGCCCCAAGTGGTGAATGTGCAGCGTGATAAGGGCCGTTGATGGTGATGGTGGCACAAAGTAATAGGGACATCAGGTAGTGATAATGTAGTGTGGTAGGGGTCTCAGGTGATGCGGTGTGTGTGTGTGTGTGTGTGTGTGTGGTACAGGGCCCCAGGTGGTATGGTTTGTGTGGTAGGGATCCCCAGGTGGTACGATGTTTGTGGTAAGGGAACCGTCATCTGCTCTGACTCACCGTTACGTAGCCTAAACACGTGGACTGTGTATCCGTCCTCATGTTTGGCTGAACCTGGGGCGTTCATGCTGTGGCTGGTTACTTGTGTGTGGTTGTTGGACCTCGCCTCAGGTAGGGTCCATCGAGGTAGTCGTTTCTCAATGATTCCTTACCTTCTATGATATCACTGGAATGCTGCCAGTTCTCAAAGAAGACCTTAGTGAGGGAGGGAGGTTGTCTCTGTGTTTATGAATTTCCGTCAAAATCAGGTTGAGTTAGCGGCCTACGCCCCTCCACTGAATACCCTTCTTCAAGAGGCGTCAACTCGCACACTTTCCCCATCAGGACTCTCCATGTTTGGTAACACCTGTAAACCCTGCACAGTATTCTGATAACGTTATCAATCACTCGGTAAACTTTTTAACACGTTTAAACCCGAAATCAAACCTACGTAAACTCTGTACCTCCAACCGGTAAACATAGTGTAGACCAGACGAAAGGTACAGCTTGAGGTACCGGGTGTTGTATACTGAGATCAGCGAGTACGTCTCCTGGCCAACTACACACTAGTCCTGCCAGCGTTAGTGTAGCGGAGTCCTGGCCGTGTAAACATTTACCTGGGTGTACAGGGAAGTCTAGGGTGTGACACAGGGTCTGTGTACCTCTGTACACCCACCACACCACACTCCAACCATTACTTTTTTTCTTATTCTTTTTTTCGTCAGGTGGTAATGGCGTGTGACCAGCCTTTACTACCATGTTCCTTTGTATCCTCGCTTTCTGGTTGTGGGTGGGAAAAGGACGGCAGAATGTCAGTGTATCATTCTCTCTCATCGTGCCATTTTGTTTGTGTTTGTTTGTTTGTTTGTGTGTGTGTGTGTGTGTGTGTGTGTGTGTGTGTGTGTGTGTGTGTGTGTGCGTGTGTGTATATGTTTGTGTGTATATATGTGTGTGTGTGTGTGTGTGTGTGTGTGTGTGTGTGTGTGTGTGTGTGTGTGTGTGTGTGTGTGTGTGCGCGCGTGCGTGTGTGTGTGTAAAATGGGTGATGAAGAAGTTATTGATTTCCATAGTAAATTCAACTTATGATTAAATCAAAGAGCAAAATTTCTCGGAGTGATATAACGAATGAGTGCGGGATAGGTCCAGTGACGGCCACCAGATGGCATCTGGCTAATGAAGGTGTTACGAGAGGACGCTCCTGCCTGCTGGTCCTCAGCTAATCTCTTGTTTCTTTCTTTGCAGGTGAGTGTCATGTGTACCTGCAGGGCCCCAGCGCGAGGTGCAGGTCCGCTCCAGGTATAGTAAGTACAACACATGTTATCCCTGATGATGAAGACTCGGATCCTAGATGGCTTGGGATTCAACTCGATGTTATTTCATATTTTTCATTCTTCGTTTGTTGATGTTGTGGATGACCTTCACCCATCTCTTGCCCAGTCATCGTTTTAGCCTTACTGCTCGACGACCTCGTTCACCCCCCTTCTCAGGGGAGGTGAGGAGGGAAGTAACGAGCACACGTGGTTCACTCTTCAAGGTTCCCCTGCCGGAGGGCCTAGTTGGGGTCGAGTGCCCCGTCTGGAGGATGTTCTGGTCATTCCTGTGGCTTCAATGGCGTTGTGATCCAGCTGATGAGCGTACGTGGCACATTGTTCACTTCTGCTCACCAGACTGTATCAAAGACGAAGCAAACCTAGAATGAATGCAGAGAAGAGCAACAAAAGTAATTTCGTTTCTCAGAAATAAAACCCATCAAGAAAGTCTCATATCTAAAATCATTCGCTCTTGATACAGCACAGACTCTAAGAAGACCTGATATAAGCTTTCAAAATACTTATAATTTCCAGAGTATAACTCACAACAGTCTCTTCACATTAAAGATATAACAACCAGAAATGACAGTGTCAAGTTAGAGTAACGAGATTAAATATAAACGTGGGCAAATGTTTTATCAGCAGCAGAGTTAGAGAACGCTGGATTAAATCATCGCCAGACGTTGTCAAGGTGAAGACTATCGTTGATATCACATCGCTACACATAATCCCATGATATTAAATATCACTGAATAAACCTGTTGGAGAATGACTGTGTGATGTGTACTACGTACTCCATTTTTTTCATTTCGAATTAAAATCTGTGAATACATTCAATCATCGTATAGAATTTTTATGTTAGCGATATTCATTCTAAACTGCTAGGTGTCCCTTTCACAGCTGTTTTCCGTCTGATTAACACTGCTGAGGGAGTGGTGGGTGGGGAGGAGCCGAACTTCCCTGTCTCTGCTCATATAAGTAGGTCAAGATAGTAGGATACAAATCTGTATTTCAAGCAAGGCCCGGCCTTGATGTGGCCTTTCATCCGTGACTGAAGCCTCGAACGTAAGAAAAAAATGTCTTTTAGCAGATGACTTCCTGAAATACCATGAAGTCTTGCGTCATGTGTCCTTCCTATGTCCTTCTGTATTCTATGAAGGATGGCCTGGTCGCTCCTGTTCCACCCTTGTAGGGGTGATGGTCCTGTACGTTCATGGTCCTCTCTCTATCCCTCTCCCTCACCTGCACCTCTATTCCTCCCCCTCCTGGGTTTATAGCCACAGTTCCTGACGCAGGTTCCTGATGCATCGCCCTCTGTCTGTTTAACTGTTTGAACGTATCTGTTAAACAGTTAAACCTTCCTGAAGGTGCTAGACGGTCAGACCATCGCGTGAGGCTCGTTCCTGCATGACCGCTGATGGACCAAGTGATGATAATGACTAACAGACATCACAGGACCATCAGCCATGTTTACCCTCCTACCAACACATGCAAGGAACACCACTGAACAGTGCCATGCAGGTGTACCTGACAGGTTGGACACACGACACTTACGAAAGTGAGGACTGTAGCATGAAACAGCTTTGTGGACCAAGCCCTCAAGAGGGAAGCTTGGCTGTAGACTAAGCCACAGGGACGGAGGGCAGCGCCTGAGACAAGTGTAAAGTGCGATGGGAAAGACAGTTAAAGAGAAGACCTGGTGGTTTATACCGACGTTATCTGATATAGGACGCTGATATCATCGAACGTCCTTTATCTATGAAGATGGAGACGGGATAGGAAAGTAGGAGACTCGCTTCCCGCCATTCACACAGTCAAAGATGCTTGAAACGTACTTTCTCAACAGATATCAGTCGCCTGATCCTCATTCCAGGAATGATTGAAGCCTCTGATCGACTGGGAAAAGATGTTGGAATAAATGAATATATCATAACTCTCGCACACAGTAATGGTTGTTGATAACTGATTCATTAAAGTATTTGTTTAGTTCGAGATCTAAATGTATCTCTCGGTTTAACATCACGTGATGGTTTAGTTACAATTTTCTGTAACTCTTCTGATGAGGAAACATTTGTCCACGTGTGTGTTACATCTTCCCGGTAACTGGAATGTTGTTTCTGGTCATCTGTGGTAACAACAAATGTCGGGAATGATCTTACTGAAATCATTAAGTATAAATATGACTTCTATTACGTGTCCTCGAAGTTTCCGCTGCACTCTCATACACGCATACATTATAGGTAGGTCACTATATATATATATATATATATATATATATATATATATATATATATATAGTGACCTACATGGCACGGGCAAAATCTGCCCCAATCAAGGCCATCTCAGGTGAAAGGAATGAAGAGTAGGAGAAAAGGAATGTAGAAATTGATCACCACTTGGCAGGTGTTGACTCTCAGGGATACAGAAGTTACAGGACGAACGAAAGACACAAGGAGGAGGAGGAGGAGGAGGAGGAGGAGCATTCCACACTGTAGGTGTAGAGGAAGATATGGGGTTATCAGAACGGACAGGCCTTGAGTGTCGTCTGGTCTATGGTGAAGTCTGATGACCAGAGATGAACTATGTATTCTGAATGTAGCCAAGGTTTGAGTGTGACTGGGGAGTTGTGAGGTGAAAGTGATGCGCCTTTCGTTCGACAGTTCTTTTTCTAACATTGTTTGTTGTATTATCCAGTCAAGCATTTACTATGTTTACTTTAGGTCATTCCTAATTTTCACTCAAAAGTCTTTTTCATCTTGTTCTTATAATAATGGCTTACCAAACATGCTATATTCTATACATGCTTTATTTTCTATACATTATTCTGCATATTTCTGTATTGAACTCTATTTGCTATGCCTCTGTCCTCTGCGTCGTCTGCGTCTCTCGGACCAGTAAACAATCATCCTTTGTCTGGGCATTATTACCTGATGCCTTGGTAAGGTATGGAGTAAGGTAAGCCAGGATGTGGGGAGGGAAGGCAGGTGTAGGGGCATGATAGGGTAGTAGGATGAGATGGATCGAGAGGGACGAGTTGGGTAGATGGTGCACGGGTGAGAGTCGAGGACAGGTGGAGGAGGGGTCGAAGGTGTGTAGGTTCGGGTGTGAATTGCCAATGAAAGGCGGGAGTCTCTGGGGTTCCCACCACCTCCACCACCACTCACCTGTCAGCACCACTGTCTAAGACCCGTCACCCCACCACACCCATCCCCCTGCACTGTCTCACCCGAGCCCTACGCACTTGCCCTCCACGGTGCGA
This sequence comes from Panulirus ornatus, assembly GCF_036320965.1. NCBI lineage: Eukaryota > Metazoa > Arthropoda > Malacostraca > Decapoda > Palinuridae > Panulirus > Panulirus ornatus. Next base: position 2,454,086 of record NC_092240.1, read on the forward strand.
GTAGGAGTACTGGTGGTGGTGGTGCTGGGGCTCAGAATGCTGGTGTTGGCGGCACTGATGTCGGTGGTACTGTAGTGAGTGTTGGTGTTGGTGATGTAGGGGAGGATGTTGGTGTTGGTGTTGCTGAGGAGGGTGTTTGTGTTGTTCTTCGGTGAGTGTTGATGTTGGGGATAGAATAGACATTATGATACTATTGTGGCTAGATTTATTCTAGGATACAAGAGTGGATGGGAGTATGGAGTAAGTTTTGAGGATTTTGGTTAACATTAGCTACGAGATGTGTTTTGCTGGGAAAAAAGAAACACTTGAACATCGCATTAAAGGATGAGACTGTCAAAGTCTGGAGATAATGCATTCGTGATATTGTAGATTAATGCCCACAAGTGTGTAATCAGTGCTAACTGGCAATATCGTAATGCAGGTACCTCACTGTATTTTGGACTGCGTCTGTGTTCTTATAAACGTTTGAATATTGATCACCCTCTTGTGGCGTAAGTGGTGATGACGGTAGTGATGACGCTCCTGGTGGAGTCGTTGCTGGTGAGGGTGGTAGCGATGCAGAAGACGTAGGTGGTGCTGGTTAGTAGCAGTAAGCAGTCGTCAGCCTCTCTCGTCTCCGTGTGAGATCGTGGATGGATCTAGCCTAGTCGTCCAGTGGTTAGAATGAGGTCATTACGGCGCCTACAGTGACCTTGATGCAGACAGCCATCGCTCGAGAGCTACGGGTACAAGCTTCGTAAACTACTTAACAATCCGACGAGAGAATAAGTGAGACGGTGCACATGTCAGCAGAGCAGTGGATGTTGTAATGCAAAGGACCTTCATAATGATTCACTCGTTGGGTACAATAATGGTCGTTTGATACTCCAGTAGTCAGCTGGACTCCAGCTAGCAGGTATCTACGGCATACTGATTGACACAAAGTCCTCTGAAAGTTGGGACAGAATCTGTCATCGATCTGGTCGTCTCCTGTCATCACCAGAGCCACCCTGACTACGCACGAGACGAGGCGCTGGTCTGACCGTATTGTCGCGCAGCCAGAGCCGATGAGCGTTCAAGTTGTGTACAAGTAGGCTCGGCGATTAGCTGGCTGGCTAGTGGTGACTCGTCTGATACTGGCACCACAGGTCATAGTCTGGGTTGGCCAAGGAGAAGCTTCAAAACAAACACTCAGTCATCTGGTGAAGCATCTGTGGCTGCTTGCCCTGTCAGCTGACTGAGGGAGGCTTTAGGCTACTTACGGTATCTTGAAAGGAGTTGACACTGACAAGCTGTTAAAGGAGTAGGACAGCAAATTATGATCCCCCCTGTAGACTCGTATGTAGGGTGAAGCGCAATTTGCATTTAATCTGCATATGCAGATCCTAGGTGGGCCTTATTAAACCGTGCTCTCCATTTCTTTATTTTATGTTGCATGAGACGGCACGGGCAACTGAGTGCCTTGAGCAAGACCGTCTCATTAACGCTCTGTAGCCTAAGCCAGGTACGCACTTTCTTAGCCAACCCCTAAGGGAGGATGAATAGCTAGGTTGCCTGTGGGCCAACTGCCACGACCAGGATTCGAATATATGCGCTGGACCCCAGGTGGCCTGTGAATGAGTCACGGCCAGCAACGCTAACCACTACACCAGTAAAAGCTAAAGGAAGAGAATGATAACTAGGAGGCAGGACATGTAAAGAAGAGGGCTGTGTTGCGGCTCAGGAAGGTGTACTGAGTGGATTAATATCCCAAGGAAGAAGATCGAGAGTATTAACAATAACATACGTAAGTTACAAAAGGAGGAGACACCTGTGACGGTTTGAACATCTGGAGAGAAGGGAGCCAAAAGACTTGCCAAGACCTGGGCGAGCCTTCGCGTCACCCTCCTGTTCCCAGCTATCGCACCCACCGTACGGTCCGTACTTGCCCCCATCTACCCCTAGCCATGTACCCTTCACCCGTGCCGTCACTGAAATGCTTTGTCTTTGTATACTTCGACAAAAAAATTTTAAATTCAAAACGAAAAAATTGCCGTCTCCTGCTGGTACATGAGGTTGAGGAAGGCCCAGAATGCGACGGAGAACAAACATTCAGCGAGCACCTTCATGATGAACAACGTGAGAGAAGGTGTAACAGAACGACTCGTACATGACCCAAGGTGAGTGTCGTGCACTCACGAGGCGTGATCAGTGGAAGACAATAGTGCTTCAGGACAAGAGTGGGTTAGGCAGGTGAGCCATGGACACGCCTACCGTAAATCTATATAGCACGCAGGATTCCTGACGCGTCACATAAACACCCTGAAACGATCGTGAAAGTCGAACCCCAGGTACCAGAGGGAAAAAAAATATAAGATAAGATAAATGTGAGGGTGGAATGTGGTGCGTATTACGTCCGCGTCTACCCAGGTAACTGCTCCTTGTCCGCCCGAGGCCAGGCATCGAAAACGAAAGTGAGGTGGGAGCGGTTGGTAGATAGGCAAGACCTACCTGGACGGTCCCTTACATTTCACCGAAGCCACCACCACTAGGGCAGCTGGCGAGGAGCGCCCTCGGCTGTTGCGTCATGTGGTTAGCACGGACAGGTGCGTATGGCAGACCGCTGGTCTGTCGAAGTCTCGATGGCTATAATTAGCCGGAATTATGAGAGTATATGGCCACGAGGGAAGGGTCTCTGGGTCACAGGGCACCAGCAGAGGCCAGCTGGATGGGCAGGTAGATGGTCTTGCTACCGGTAGCTGATGTGTCTGGTCTGGTCTGCTCTGCCCTGATTATGGCTGGTGTACGATGCTTGGCGCTGGTCGGGCTTGTCTCGGAATGACTGGTCCAGGTAGGTCAGAACGACCAAGAAAATCTCTCGTAAAATTAATGAAAAACTTGCCCCATTCATCAGCACTCGCGTGTCTGTCTCATTATGAAAATGTTTAAAGGAAGCCATCCATTATTAATGATATCTATGGTAGTTATTAAAGATCTTAAGTCAAAGGGAAGACATCACCAAAACATGGGAGGAAGCGTATAGCATCCTAAATTGATGGTGGATGACCACACCTGCAGTACACACAGCAAGACCCACACAGCCTCAACCAAGCAAAAAGGGAGGGATGATCACTGCCAACTGCAGTACACACAGCAAGACCCACACAGCCTCAACCAAGCAAATGGAGGGATGATCACTGCCAACATATTTTTTATCTACATAACCAGTGGTTGAGATGGTGCTGTCCAAAGTGAAACGACTGAATTACATATTCAGACATGCTTCACTGCTGCGTTCACTGACTCTCATAAAGGCTTAGGTGACTAAGAGCATTTGATAATGACAGACCAGTTGTATGTTTGTGAAGCGCTGACAAGGGACAAACAACATACAATCTTCATGAAAAGAAAAATAATACCTGAAAATCTAATCCTGAATTTCAAAATGAAGATGATTCACTGTTGTTACGATAGGTCTCACAGGAAAACAGACACAATCTGAATGCACTCACGAGGTGTCAGCCTTTTTAGCTTAGCTTTATAGTACTTATCATCGAGATATGCATAAACGAGGCATTGCGATGAGAGTACGTCTGAGGTGACAATATCAACACCCTGGAGCAGGAATCTTCAGCCTTCCTCTACTAGAGGGAAGTGGCACGCAACCCAACCCTCCCGAACGGTTCTAGAGAAAGAAATCCCACCTTACTAGACCCCTGGGACAATGTTAGTCGTGGAGGTATGGGGAGTTGGAGCCGCTGTCTGGCTAAACCGGTTCCATTGAACGGGCTCATCAGATACCTAGCGCTCAGGATAAAGAACCTCTGAACTACATACCTCCAGGTTGCTCTTGGGTGATTACTACTGGTTCAGGATGGTCCAGACGGCTGCCGGTTGGATGTTTTTAATGAGGTTTAGTCTCCGGTGGTGTAGGTTCTTCTCTCTGGTTGCTGGCTGGTCTGGTCTCCGGTGGTGTAAGTTCTCTCTGGTTGCTGGCTGGTCTGGTCTCCGGTGGTGTAGGTTCCTTTCTCTGGTTGCTGGCTGGCTGGTCGGGACTGGTCTTGGTTGTTTTCGACAATTCCAAGATTGTTTAAGAACCTGATTGTTGATCTAGGCTGCCTTGGTTAATTGTAAGCTGGTTGGTCAGGTTGGGTTTGATGATCTAGACAACTTGTGTTTGGTCTTGGTTGTTGTAGGCAGGTGTTACATACTATTGGCTCATGTGGCATAGGCAGGTAGAGGCAGCTGTTAGCTTGTCTGGGCTAGTGTTGGCTGGTCTTCACAATTATGTTAGCCTGTCTTCCCAGGTCAGTGGTATGGGCTGGTCTGGCAAGTGAGATAGTTTGGGCAGGCGAAAGCGGGCCTTAAGAGGAGGACGGTGATCTGCAGAGGTGTTAGCTGCTTGTGGCAGGTGTGTAGTGAGTTGGTGGGAGCAGGTCTGGTAGATGTGTGGTGGGCTGATGTGAGCAAGGCGTGGGCCATGTCGGGTCCGCTAGCTGGCCTCTTAACATGCATACCGGGTGACACGCGTGAGTCCCCAAATTCCATTCCACACCTGGAACACCCCTCCAGCGGGAGGACCGAGGGGGGAGGGGTATCTGTACAGGAAGGGGGGGGGGTGGTTCAGGACGTCCGTGGGAATGGGGAAAGGAGGAGAAAGGGATGAGGGGAGGAGTGCCGGCAGGTGGTATGTGAGTGGAGAACAGGACGAAAATGCACGCGTGCTTGTACAGAGCGGCGGGGAGGGGACGGAAACCTGTATGTAAGGTTGCTTCCAGCACTGTTCGTGTTGTCTGCTCCCCGCACCAGACGCCTGCATCCTGGTCACCGGCAGTGTATGGCAGAAACTAACTGGAACATCACCACCTTGGTAACCAAGAAGATATTTACTTTAAAACGACATTTGCATTTTCCTTTGCTCTGCACGTGTCTGTGTAGCACACGGGGGTCCATATATCCTGTGCAGTGTAGGTCGTCAGCTGGCTGTCTGGAAAGATGGATTGTGTGGGAGCCGATACAAACAAGTACAGTGGTGGTGGAGAAACTGTTTCTGTAAGTTATGAGGGTCTGACCTACTGCCTCTGGCACCTTCAAGGGTATGATTGAAGTCCTCTGCTCCAGACCCTCCTGTTGAACTCTCTCTCTATCTCTCTCTCTCTCTCTCTCTCTCTCTCTCTCTCTCTCTCTCTCTCTCTCTCTCTCTCTCTCTCTCTCTCTCTCTCTCTCTCTCCTGTCTTTTGGTGGTCTTCCTGAGCAATATTTCACTTGGCACCAACTTTGCGACAGCTTTGGTGTGTGTGTGTGTGTGTGTGTGTGTGTGTGTGTGTGTGTGTGTGTGTGTAGGGAAGTAAAGCTATGAAGGGAGAGGAAGAATTGTGAAAACAAACAGAGAAAACCAGACACCTGCAACCACTCTGTGCTCCTCCCTCCCATCATCTCCCAGGCCTTTCCCAACCCTACTCGCTATTTGCCATCCACCCCTCTCATCATGTCCACTCACATGACCTACCCGGCCTTTCCTATCTTTAAAAGCTTCCTTTCCATCCTCACCTCCCATCCTCTCCTCTCTCCATCCGGTTGTTGCTGCCGGAGGGAGGGAGTAGAGTGTGGGGAGGAAGCCACCTTGCTGTTCTGTCCTTACCTCTCCCCACTTGGATAAGGAATTTGACAGATTTCTAGTTCAAAACAGATACCTTGAACCTTAGCTGACGAACCCTGTGTTCTCTGTGTTTCTCTCTCTCTCTCTCTCTCTCTCTCTCTCTCTCTCTCTCTCTCTCTCTCTCTCTCTCTCTGACGAATTTGCTGCATTTTTTCAGTGTTATCAGAATTTGGACGAAAAATTACAGTCTGATGTAGTATATTTAGATTTCCAAAAGGCTTTCGATAAGTTACCTCACAAGAGACTTTTACAAAAACTCTTAAAGCACACGGAATTGAAGAACTCTGTACATGGATCAGAGACTGGCTTTTGGAAGAAAGCAGTGTCTAGTATTAAACAGCAAAGCCTTAGATTGGCTAGACTTAACGAGTGGTGTGCCACAGAGGTCGGTCCTGTGCCCAATTCTTTTCATAATATACATTAATGACCGAGAACTCTGTCTCATATCTAAGATCTCCAAATTTGCTGACGATGCTAAAGTAGGAGGTAGAGCTGTAAACAGGCGGGACTGCGAAGTGATTCAGAGATCTTAACTTACTAGCAGAGTGGTCAGACAGATGGCAAATAAGGTTTAATGTGGACAAGTGTAAAGTTATGCACTTTGGAGACAAGAATATACGTTACGACCACAAACTATACTGAAACTATGACTAAAGTAAATGAAAAAAAGGACTTTTGAGTTGTCATTAGCAACAATCTGAAATACGCTAAGCAGTGTCAAGTAGCAAGTTTAAAAGGCAACCAAATGTAAGGTTTCATAGCCAGGAACATAGATTACAAGACATCAGTACCAGTTCTTATACTTTACAATTCTCTAGTAAGACCACGCATTGAATATGCATCCCAGTTTTGGTCCCCAAACTATAAAGAAGACGAGGAAGAATTAAAGCAAGCACAAAGACGCGCGGCAAAATTGATCCCATCCCTTAGAAATCTGTCATACGAGGAAAGGCTAAAAAAGATTGCATCTCTTCTCCCTTAAAAAAAAAACTGTAGACTTCATAGCAACTAAATCAAAGTGTTCAAAATTCTGAACAAGTTCGATAAAGTAAACCACGAACATCTTTTCGAAGTGCAAGAAAATACGGTTACCAGGACAAATAGAATAAAACTCAAAGCTAAAAGATGTAGTACGGATGTGGGATAAAGCTTTGTTTCCAATATACCTGTTGAGCCCAGGAATATGTTACCATCGGTCATAGTTAATGCTAAGACTATAAATACCTTCAAAAGTCGTTTGACAAATATTTCATAAATTTAAGTTTACTCTGTGAAAAACGCCAGAAATAAACATAAACGACAGCAGTAACGGAGACACTGGAAGGCTAATGTGCAGCATCGGGGAGTCGGTGATAACTTAAAAAACTGCTGAGTGGAATTACATTTTCTTGTCAAGTTAAAATCCTGTTTTTTTCCTTGTGTTTTACCATACTACCCAGTTGTCTTCCAATCAGGCCTCCCGTTGTCCGTCTTTCTCATGTAAACATGTAAACTCTCTCTCTCTCTCTCTCTCTCTCTCTCTCTCTCTCTCTCTCTCTCTCTCTCTCTCTCTCTCTCTCTCTCTCTCTCTCTCTCTCTCCCCCCACTTGGTACTGTATGGGGAGAGGGGAGATGTGTGTGTGTGGGGGTGCCGTGAGGGAGCATGTGTAGCGTGTCAGTGGGGAACATTAATGACAAAACCACAGAGGAATTAGCGTGGGGGCGGCCTTGGCTGCCCTCGGCTCCACCAGCAAAAAACCTAATGAGTCGTGACACAGTCTCCTGAGCCTCATGACACGCTCCACTTGACACTCCCGAGCCTCATGACACGCTCCACTTGACACTCTCTCTCTCGAGCCTCATGACACGCTCCACTTGACACACACTCTCCCAAGCCTCATGACACACCCCACTTAACACTCCCGAGCCTCATGACACTCTCTCTCCCCGAGCCTCATGACACACCCCACTTGACACTCCCGAGCCTCATGACACGCTCCACTTGACACTATCTCTCTCGAGCCTCATGACACGCTCCTCTTGACACTCTCTCCCGAGCCTCATGACACACCCCTCTTGACAGTCTCTTTCCCGAGCTTCATGACACGCTCCGCTTGACACTCACTCTCCTGAGCCTCATGACACGCTCCACATGACACCCAACACCACCACCACCAACATCATGACCACTACCAACCTAGGTCGTCAGCCAGGGATCCTTTTTACCCTACTGCGTCTACCATAAGTCATTTACTCCTGGCCTTGTGATTGGACCTTCTACCTTGAGTCTAGTAATTGGATCGTCTCCCTTGGTTATCTGTGTTGTGTCCTCAACTCGAACTCCTCGGGGATGATCTGTCACAGGGTCTCTATCTCGGACTATGTAGCCTGGATAGTCCTCGACCATACTGGTCCACCGTGGGATGTCTTCTGTGGTTAGTAAGCTTTAGATCCAAGTGGAGAAGAGAGCGTGCGTCTGTTGTGCATACGAATAGCACGAGAGAGAGAGAGGAAAAAAAAAAGTTTGAAAAGGAAACGGAAGCTAGATAGATCATAAAGTCCATCCCTGCCGTGTCACAGAGAACAAGACGTCTGGAAGATATGAAAAACAAAAATAAGGCTGAACGTAAATAGTTTGAGTAGCTTCCATCCTCACGGGATGTCTGGAACCAAGCGACTTCCATCTTTATTGATAGCGTACTTTCAGGCGAAGAGTACACCCGAGCCGCACAAACAAGACATTATTTACATACACGTCAGGTCATAGACTGATTAACGTCAACGTTTTGATTCATCACAACCATACTTGGTCACCCTCACCTGACCAGCGTAACCAAAGACTTTGGAAAGCACTATATCACCGCCATACAAAGAGATAATTTGCAATTCATAAGAGTTTCGATATCAATATCGTAGGTTCCTAACGCTCGAGATACAATGAAAATGCAAATCTACGACGATAAGATAAAGGCCGGGTCATTAGGGTGGAAGGAACTGATACAGTCCCCCAGCAGGAGGTGGATGGGGCTAGAGGCACAGCACCACAGCGGGAGGTAGACGGGGCCAGAGACAGGAGTGTTACAGCACCACAGCGGGAGGTAGACGGGACTTGAGACAGGATTGTCACAGCACTACAGCTGGAGGTGATCGAGGCCTGAGACAGGAGTGTTGCAGCACCACAGCGGGAGGTGCTGTATATAGATGTCAGTTTTATGTAAATTTTGTGCTTTTAGCTTTGTGTTTGCATATACAATCAAACACACAGACACAAAATAAACACGTATTTTGTGGGTATTTTTGAAGATAAAACTGGATATTTTGGTCATGTAATCATAGTTCCAGGAGTGATGTTTGACGCTACCTTGTCATTTTCTGAGTCTGGAATCGCAATGAAATATTCTTGAATCTAAATGCATCAGCCACGTCACTACTGCTCACTGTGGTCGTAAGATGGAACAGTGTGATTTTGGATAGATATTTAAGTATTTCCATGTGCGTTAAGCAAGTATGGGCGTATGGCTTGGTGTGAGGCCAGGTAAACACGAAAGCGTAGCCAAATGTTGAGTTAGACAGTGGGCGGGACGGGTCGTCTTGCCCCTGGCCGCCCACAGCCAGGCGTGGGTACCGCTCACTGCCCCTGCAACTTCTTCATGCCTTTGTTTATTGAACCTCAGCATAAGCAAGGTTGTAGCCAAATGAGGTATTTGGTTCTCTCGCAATCTTAAGCCAGCCTCACCATGTGATGAGCAGGACTTCTGTGGCCTCATGGTGTATCTTGGTTCTTTCACAGTCTTGATAAACTTCCTCTTAGAAAAGCTGAGGTACCTGAGGATCATCCACGTTGGTCATTCCTCAAATGCATCACTGTACAGTGAGTTAGCTACATATTATCGTCTACTGACACGGTCTTCTGACGAGTTTCACACATTTATGTATATATTGGTTCCTTCCTTTCGTTCCCTCCTCTCGACTCTTAATACCTTTTGTCTGGCATCCCGCCTGTCTTGGCCTCCATTTATCTTCCCTTCCCTCCATCTTTACCTTGCTCTTTCTGTTGCTTTGTCCATCTCCAGCTTCCTTCCTCTCTTCCCTCCCAGTCTCGTTCATCATCGCTCCCTTGCTTCCTGTCATCAGACAAAGCTTCTGCACTGCTACATACAACATCTCCACACTTCACGCCATCTTACACTTAAAAAGAATTATGTTCTCTGTACGAGGACAATGGAATGGTGGAGCTTCAGTTACCATTTGCTTCAGAGAATGAACGCATCTCTGTGGCTGCTGTAGTTGACAACAAGAGAGTGCAAGCTTAGAGAGATATCAGAATTGCAGAATTTCTCAATAAGAAATATTTACGAACCAGAATTTCCATCTTTATATAATAGCTAAGTCTGTCTCCCACACAGGACTCGTCTTATCCGCATAAGTATATCAGAAAAACTTTGTTCTCATTACAGCCAAGTCTCTTGTTAAATCATCACTTACATCTATCACTTACAACCTTCATGTTACAAAAGAGTCTCGCAAACATTTCAGAATCCTCCTTATGATCAGAAGAGCCTCCCTGGGTTGTCATAGTAAACCCCAAATAACAAAGAACACTGGTCGAGCAGAGGAGGTTTGTGTGGGAGGAAAGCTGTTTTGCCCCGTGTTAGGCCATCTGTAGGGCGGCAGGCCGGGCGGGCGTGCTCCCTGGCGACGCCCCTGTGCAAGGTCCCGTTGCAGCTGTGTACCAGAGGCCTTGCAAGCCTACAAGACGGCCAGGACGGGGGTGCTGGGGGTGAGAGGAGATGTTGGGTGCAGGCGGGGAGATTAAGTGCAATTCAACGACACAGATATGATTGCGGGTGGAAGCAGCCACCAGAGGAGATCCCACGACGTAAGGACGGTGCAGAACGGCCCGATATGAAATGTTCTTCATTCCTGATCAACCACTAAAGCCGGAGGAGGAGTGTGTAGAACCAGACGCCTCTATCAGATCAGTGAGCTGCTGAGCATCCTAGGCTGCAGGGTGTGGGATGTGAGGGCAGCAGAGTGTGGATCACTTGTATGTCACGTTTGCTTGGTTGATCTGAGGCGAGATCCTGGCTCGCGGAAACACTGTTTTCCTCCGGTATCCCACACTGAGCCACATTGCATAATTCATCCCTCAAGATTCTGGCTTAATGGTCACGTCATCCTAATTGTGCATGTCATATAATTAGCAATCAACTCTTGGCATACCAGAAAATGATTGCCATGACCTTGACGGCCCTCCTGCTTGTCCTGCGTGGGTCCTGATGCTTGTGCTGCCTGCCTGGGCTCCTGCTTGGCGTCGGTGCCTCACTGGTGAGTCTAGCCTCCACCATCAGCCACACAGTCGATCTCTTGCCGCTTGTGACTCAAGTCACTTACTTGACAGCGATCATGAACACCATGATGTCTGGGCACTGGTTATATGGACAGTCTAGATATCGTCTAAATGCTTTCCGCGTCAGACTACTACTGTGAGGAGGGCAGATGTTCTCATATTCATCTCATGTGATCCTGTGTTCTATGATAACACTTGGCAGTGTTGATGAGTCGCTGCGTTCAGTGTAGATGGAGCCCAGAATACGTGTGAGCTCCTCACCTCAGCGTCTGTCTGAAGTTACTCTTGTTTTCGAGCCAGATGAACAGGTGTTTCATACACCCGAAATATTTTCTGTGGGCGAGCGTATGTTCTCTATATTGTGAGGTTACTGGCTCTTCCACGTCTGCACAGACATAAGGGCATGATCATGTGATTTTAATGATTTAATTCATTTTTACAACTGACTGGTGATAGTTTTATCAGTGTATCAGTATACTGGGTGAAAAATGAAATCTTTATACTTCATCTAACTAGTTTGCTGTTCTAGGCAGTTCTGATCTCAGACTGTGGTGAGTGAGTGTTGAAGTCCTGGGATGTTGGTTCGTCATTCTAGAGCGACACAGAGGAGCGCGTGGAGTCATGTTCTGGCAGTACAGACGTACCTCTCAACACTGACAGCTTAAGAGCGACAGTACGACTGTCATACTGTCATACGCCAGGGTTTTATTCAGTGTTCTGTGTCGTCGTGATCCACAGTTGCACGTGGGTGATCAAGGGCCGTACCATCGTGTTCAAGGGATACACCGTCGTGATTAAGGGCCGTACCGTCGTGCTTAAGGGTCGTATCGTCGTGAATAAGGGCCGTACCGTCGTGCTTAAGGGCCGTACCGTCGTGCTTAAGGGTCGTATCGTCGTGAATAAGAGCCGTACCATCGCGCTTAAGGGTCGTCGTGATTAAGGGTCGTACCGTCGTGCTTAAGGGTCGTATCGTCGTGCTTAAGGGTCGTACCGTTGTACTTAAGGGTTAAAGCACACACTGGCTCAGACCTGAGACCCATAACGTCCAGCGGGCGTGACGTAGCTGGCCCCCAGCCCGCCCGACCTGCAGACACTATAGCAGCGGAGAAATATTGGCTTCATATTACACGACCATTTTGTCCGCTGGTTTCTGAGCAACAATATTTCTTCACTCGTGTTTTCCTCTCAGCACAAGAGACCGACTCTGATTTATAGGGGTTAATGTTGGGTTGTAGATGGTACCTGCAGGCGCATGTGTGTAACCTGATGCAGACGTCGGCGAAAGATTTATACAGCACCTCCCACTGGCTTGCTGAACTGGTAATTCGACATGACTACGAGAGCAAGATGTGTATGAATTTAAAGCCTAATTTTTTCCCCTGAGTCATAGCATACGTTCCGTAGTGTTATCATAGATACACCTGGATATTTGTAGGTTCACCTGGTCACCTGTGGCTTCCCTGATCACCAGGGGTTCACCTGGTCACCTGTGGCTCCCCTGAGCACCAGGGGTTCACCTGGTCATGAGGTTCCCTCGTCATCATACAGATGTCATCTCCATCAGGTCCAGGTACGACCATGATGCCTGGAAGTTTAATTAGTTCATTTATAAAGATCCAGGTACATTGATGTACCGCCATGCAACTGCCAGTTAGCTAATTAATTACTGGATAAGTTGGACTTGGGGGGTGTAATTAGGGTGTTTTACGTGGGTGAGGTGGGGCTGATTAGTGGGGGAGGTGACGCATCCATCAGCCTGGGGGGGTGCACGCCAGACACCACCATCACCCTCTCTCCTCCACCCCCACATCACACCTCTTCCCCCCATCATCGCCTTACTCTCCCTCCCCACATCCTCCACCACCCACTATCATCCTTCCACACAAACCACATCACACCCTCCAACATCTTCGTACGTTCTCCACCACCAGTTACGCCTCTCATCCTCCACCCACGCCTACCTCCACCCGCCTACCCGCTCCCACTTACCTACCGCCTCAGCAATCACCCACTCCCTCCAGCCCTACCCACGCCATATACCACCCACCCACGCCATGGCTCGCTCGCCGCGCAGCAGGAGGCGTGTTGGTCTCCCAGGCAAGTCTCAAGCCAGGCTTACTGTGGGCGTGGGAGGCACTGGGGAAGGATTGGTGTGGTAGTGGGTAGGAGGTTCCTTCCCCCGTCGTGTACCCCGCCAGAGGTGGTGACCAGGACTGGGAACCATCATCTGGCCCCAGTAATACCCGTTGGCCTGGTCGAGAGCCCGCATTAGATCGAATCCTGGTTGCAGCCTTCGGTCCGTGATCAACCCAGCTGTTCATCCTCCCTTGTGGGGCTGGTCGATGGACTGGTCACCTGGCTTAGGCTACTTTATAATATATATTCATATATATGGATCATGGGGTCATGTATACGTCACATGGGTACTTCTCAGACCCTCTGCTGCTGCTGTTCGAACACAGGTCCTGGGACTGTCACTGGTGCTTCTACGTCTATTAGGGCAGGATCATGATGCCTCCCACCAGTGACTCGGCTGTTGTACAACCGGATGAACTATGGCCAGGTAGTTCACCCAGCTAATGACCACCAACAACAACCAGAACGTTTGGCGGGTAGCCCGGCTGGTCAGGTGTGAGAGGTGAGTGTAGGGTCGTGGTGAGAAGTGGTGGTGTCGGGGAGTGGTGTGAAGGTGAGGGTGAGGAATATGTAATAGCGGATGTAACACAGGTTCAAGTGCAGTCATGAAGCAGGTTCGTCATGCCGGCTGTGCAGCTTAACAATGCTTGTAGGCAGAGAGACACAAGCAAAACAATCACAAGTCCTCTGATGTCATCAATCAGAGTCAGGTTAATACGAGGGACTGATAAGTGTGGCACGGTAACCTCACAACAGAGAACGGTTATGCAAGGATAGGGGGGGACAGAGTACCATGAAATTTTGCAACTGTAGGTTATGGTGGTATGATCTTGGCAACTGGTGGTACTGACGATTACCACCTTGATGGGGGCAATTGAAGGTCATGTATTAGGTTTAAACCAGCGGGTTTTGAAATCGTAGAAAGATGGGACTCTAGATTCTCCATTAGATACAGAGGACTGGTGATGAGTGTTACAGTAGTACAGTAATGGTGTGTGCTACCCTGAACCTTGGGGATGGGGGGGGTGGGGGTAGATTGCTACACTTGATGTGTTTCAATGGACGGCCCCGATCTGGGTGTGACTGCCCACCACCTGACCCTTGTTCATTGTTGTGGATGATGAGGCTGCTGCTGTTGCTGTGTTGGTAAGACGAAGGACGCCCCCACGTCTCCCACCCACGCCACACACCCACGCCTGTGTTCCACGCACAGACCTACGCCTGCGCCCCAGGAGGCACACCCACGCCCTCGTCAAACACCAGTCTTAGTAAGCCTTGCATTCTGCCAAAACCCCAATACCCGCCTACTGCATCCCACGCCTCTCCCTAGTCGTGTAGGTCATGCCAGGCTGAGGACAGGCGTGTGGCAGTATCCTCCACGCCTTCCTCAGGTTGTGTAGCCCACGACAGGATGGGAGGATATCCTCCACACTTCCCAGGTCATTAAGCCCTCGCCAGGATGAGGACAGCGTACCCTACGTTTTCCCCAGGTCTTACAGCCCACGCCAGACAGTGGCGTGGTGCCCCGGGGTTGAGTCAGCTCACCCACCATGCGACTCGCTACCACATTTCTAAGTGGCTTCCCCACATGGTCTTGATTGATGATCCAGGACAATCCTGCACGACTTCCCTGACCCCTTGTGCCATCCCCTGTACCCTGCACCTTCCTCTGTACCCGGCACCACCCTCTGCACCCTGCACCTTCCTCTCGTCCCTCCTTCATCCCTGTACCCTGCACCCTCCTCTGTACCCTACACCTTCCTCTTTACCTTGCACCACCCACTGTATACTGCACTTCCTTCTGTACCCTGCACACCTTCTCTGTACCCTGCACACACCTGTACCCTGCACACCTTATCTGTACCCTGCACCATACCATGTACCTTGCACTCTCTTCTGTACCCTCCTCTTTACCCTGTACCACTCCTGTACCTTTCTCCTTACACTGCGGCGCTCCTTGATCCTTGCACCACGCCCTCTGCGCTGCCTCAGACGGTCAGGCGTGCGGGCTGGCTCTATTGTTCTTGGTGAAGCGTATGACAGAGAGGTGGACGTGTGGCCATGCTGGACGCGGCCTCACCCCAGCCTTCCAGCCGTGGTGGAACCCTCCTGCTCTTCCGTCAGTAGTGGGACCTTAAGAATCATGCAGTAACTCCTCCTTTTTGGAGATTAAACGTGTTATCACAATAACAGGTTTATAGGAACGGGAGAAACTACATTTATTTCCCAAAAGTTGTGATACAACGGAACAGTGAACAATCTTTTATTATTCATGAAAGAAAAATGATTGCTTTTTTTTTCATCGGTTTTTTATTGTCTCGCCATTTCACACACACGAGTACTGGCGTGTTTTGGACCTCAGCATGTCCGTAATTACGGATTTTACGCATGCTCGTTCGTAAACAAGGCGAAGAATTTCGCAATATCTTGCCCTTCTTATGAACTCTGTCTCTCTTAATGAAGCCTGCAGAGATTTAGCTCTCTGATTCTTCATAGATATCAACATAATTAGTACAACTGTTTCGCTATGAGAGACGTTTGCATAACTTGGTTATTTCTGAAATGAAAGGATGCAGGCTCGAATCCCCTGAGGGGTAGCTCATCCCATGGCAAGTGTCGAATCTCTTACCACCGAATCATCAATAACTTACGTAATTTGACCCTGGAACAGGGATTGTCCTGAAATTAAGAACTTAGCCGGATTACGCAACTGTGAAAGTAATTAGATCAGGAATGTTACGATGATCATAGAGCAGTGAGGCATGAGATGATATTTCACACAAAGGAAAATACACCATAAATGTATACATTGTTTTCTATCTTGTTATCTTTAAGCAGAGGCACTACATACCGCTGGTTACTTTGGAGTAAATTTGTCTATGACCATCGTGGCTGACACAGTGCAGGTGAAGGTGACCATCTTGCTGCCTGTAGTAGATCTGGCACTAGACCGTGAGTCATTATGTGAGTCTCATGTATACATGCAGCAAGATGGTGTGTGATCCAGCAGTACACTGTGTGGTGTATGATAGGACGATCATCACTCTCCTGTCGAGGCTGGACGCATGGAATCCCTGGACTGGAGGTCCACCTGGGTGTGTGAGGGGGTCGCCAGGACGCTGGTTACTGACCCGTCCTCTTGGACTAGCCCTGAGTTACTTCAGTAGCTGAGGACATTTAGTTGCTTTAGTAACTAGCTCTCGCAGTTAAAATGTCGTCTCTTTTCGGTTAAGACTTCACGATTGTGTAACATCAAGGACAGTGTCAAAAACCCTGGGCGACTGTCGGTGCGATGCTTGAGCGAGGGTGTCACACGTGCCTCTATTAAGCCGCGTGTTGCCTTTGTCCACCTCAGGTCTGGCCTGATCCCTGCCCCCCAGCCCGCCTCGCTGGCGGTTTGTTCAGTTGGCAGGCGGTGGCGGTGAGTCGTCACTGGAGGTGGTGGGTCTAGACTGTCTGCTCAGTTATTGGCACAAAGTCTCCTGTCAGTTCTTGTAGGCCAGCAGGTCATTATCTGTGTTTATAGAGCAGGTTATCTTCCTGACGGAGAGAGCTGACGGAGGGAATCTTTTTCAAGTATTTATCATCGTGTAAATTTTGTTACCAATCTAGAAGGTTTTTTTTTTCTTAATTTTCTTATTGTATTACGGGACTTTTGTTCTCCACATCTTTAGTTCACGTCTCCAGGATGGTCTTTTTTTCTCCCGCAAGAGGATTATTATCTTCTGTTGAACAGTTCATCTGTCCTCTCTGGTTGTGGAGCGTCTTAGCTGACGTGTTCTCCTGCAGTATTCTCTCTCAGTTTGTGTAGGGCTCCTCCTGTTAACCTCACTCTTAGCAACGTCTGGCATCTTTTACTTAACAAAACTACTTTTTTTGTGTGTGCGGTTTCGATTCTATTTCAGATCTCGCTGCATCATCCTCTTCTCACACGTTCTGAGAAATCCTGGATACAAGTCCACCGTATTCGTGTTTGGATAAGAAAATTGTGATTCAGGACTTGGACTCCCCTTAACAGCTGACCACAGCCAATCGTGAAGGAGGATCAAAATGTCAGGAATTGTAAGAAATGCTCAAGTCCCTTATAGAGACTTTGTAACGAAATTCAGGGGTGTAGATTCCCTCTGATGGTGGCTGTGATACTTTAAGAAGTGGTTGTGAGACTCGAAGGTCAGGGTAGATGCTTAAAGGTGCAGATTTAGAGGTTGGAGTAAAGGCTTTATGTTTGAAGTAGTGGCTTAGTGGCTCATGTGGTGGTTTGATGCCCCTAGTGTTGACGCAGCAGGCAAAGGCAAGCTCTTGAGGTGAGAGTTGGAAGACGAGAGCTGATCTCTGTCACCTGAGTGTCCATTGAGGAAGGACACACTGACTGGGTGCTCCGGGAGTATTGTGGTTGATACTTGTAAAGTGTTGCATCAAGCCAAGAGAGAGAGAGAGAGAGAGAGAGAGAGAGAGAGAGAGAGAGAGAGAGAGAGAGAGAGAGAGAGAGAGAGAGAGGCGTTATGGTGAGGAGTTCCTTGTCAGTGTGTGTGTGTGAGCTGCTGAACCAGTGTGTGAGCTACTGAGTCAGTATATGAGGTAATGGATTTGTGTTTCAGGTTCTGAGTCAGTAAATGAGCTACAGAACCAGTGTGTGAGGTACTGTATCAGTGTTTGAGTTTCCAAGTCGGTATATGAGGTACAGAACCATTGTGATTGGGACTGAATCAGTGTTTGAGGTTCTACATCGTTATGTGACCTCCTGAACCAGTGTATGAGGTATAGGATCAGCGTTTGAGATTCTGAGTCAGCGTGTGAGGTACTAAACCAGTGTACGAGACACTGGGTCAGTGGGTCGGCTACTGAACCAATGAGTGAAGTACCAGGTCACTTTAAGGGACTTGAGCAGCGAGTGAGTTACTCAACTTGTGTGTGTGTGTGTGTGTGTGTGTGTGTGTGTGTGTGTGTGTCACGAGATCACTGCGTGAGGCAGTGGGTCACTGTGTAAAGCAGAAGTAGGTGTCTCTGTCTGTCTGTCTGTCTGTGTCTGGAGCTCTGGGAAGGCACTTGGGGTATTGGGTCAGTGTGCGACATACTAGGGGAGTGTGTGACGTACTAGGGGAGTGTGTGACGTACTAGAGGAGTGTGCGACCTACTAGGGGAGAGTGTGACGTCCTAGGGGAGTGTGTGACGTACTGGAGGAGTGTGTGACGTACTAGGGGAGTGGGTGACGTACTAAGGCAGTGTGTGGCGTATCAGGGGAGTTTCTGACGTACTAGGACAGTCAGTGGTGTCTTAGGGCAATGTATGACGTACTAGAAAGAGTTAACGTGCGAGGGAAGTGTGTAACGTACTAGGATATTGTGCAATGGATACTCAGGCAGTGTGTGACGTACAAGAGGAGTGTGTAACGTAGTACTAGGACAGAGCGGAGCTGTGATTGACGTACGGGAGCAGTGTGTGTGACGTACTAGGCCTCTGTATGACGTACTAGAGCGGTTTATATGACGGGCTAATGCATTGTGTGACGTAATAGAGCAGTATGCAACATACAAGGAAGGTGTGTGTTGCAAGTGGTGAATTGGAGGTAGTACGTCATCGGGTGACGAAAGTGGTCCAAGTGTTATCGTGGATGACTCCAATGTTGATGATTAACGATGGGTTGCTGGGTTAGTGAGGACACATGAACCCCTGGATGATGGGGAGGACCTCTCATCCTCGGCCCATGATGGCCATAGTCGATGCTCCACACGTGTGGTGTAGCAAGACTGAGCTCACAACTGTTGTAATGTGTAGCTAAGC
The DNA here is from genome assembly GCF_036320965.1 of Panulirus ornatus. Lineage (NCBI taxonomy): Eukaryota > Metazoa > Arthropoda > Malacostraca > Decapoda > Palinuridae > Panulirus > Panulirus ornatus. Next base: position 2,472,949 of record NC_092240.1, read on the forward strand.
TTTGGATAATATCAACATTCAGTTCAGTGTGAGTTGATGGCTTAATGTGTGATGTACTAGGGTGGGTTATTCACTGCTGGACTAGCGTGTGAGGCCGTGGGTCAGTATGTGAGGTGGCAGGCCAGTAGTAAGGCAGGATGATCACCATTTGACCACTATTCATGAGTTACAATCGCGTTTACTCCTGTTAATGTACACACACACACACACACACACACACACACACACACACACACACACACACACACCAGCCTAAGCCGGGTACCCATTTGTCGAGCAGGGGACCATGAAAGCTTGGGTTGACTGTGGACCGACAGCTGCGCTCTTAGGATACGAACCCATGCATGATTCATGGTCATTGACGCTAACCAAGTCTTCATAAAAGTCCATATAAGGGACCACCAGGTCTGCTGTAGTCGCAGGTCAGCCAGCAGTGACCAGGATGACAAGGGACAATCCCAGCCAGACTCGTCATGTTCACCTGATCAACAGCATCATCGAATATAAGGATTGGTTATCCACATGTGTAGTCAGGGTCGAGCCTTGCAGGTCACGGGTCCTGGGGGAGGCAGGATGGTAGGTAATATGAAATTTCAGTGAGAAATTTCTGTTTTGTGATAAATGTCAACATTCTAACCTCATTCCTTCTTGAGAACCTTTCAGATAATGTGTGACAGACGGAAGGTATCACCTCCACGACGGAGGGAGTGGAAGTGTGTGGTGTGTACCTGTGAGAGTGAGTGAGTGTGGGTGGGGAGCATCGCACGATAATGTCTATGAGACAATTTAGGCCGTGAGGTCTTGATGAATGACCATCTCTGTTATTACTGTTAATGAACCTTTTCCTCGCTAGTTCCACGTAGTGTTCCTGGTAACTGTTCGTGTCACTCGGTTCTACAGTTGTGTTCAGCATCACTGAAGGTGACAAGATGCGATACCGCTCCCCTCCCTTCCTCCTCTCCCTTTCCCATGGTCAGTAGTTAATCATACGTGTAAAGTTCCTTTCTACAGTACTGTCTGTCGACGGTCAGTCGTGTGTCCTTATTTGTATTAGAAAAAATAACGCGCGGGAGGCAGCACATCAGTGACCCAAAGACGTATTTAAATTTGACTCTCCTTCCCGTTCTGGTCCTTCGTTAAGTGGTACAATTGTAGGATACGTGTTTTTGTGGCGCTTAAGATAGAAGCAGTTCATGACCCGTGGCGGTAGTTCATGACTCGGGGCGGAGTGAGGTACACGGCTGTCCGGGATGAGGAGGCGACCTTATAAGTGTCAACATTCTGCTTCCCTCAGGCATATGCAACACCTCCTCCACCACGCTCCATCCGGCAGCGCGGAAGTAAACACCTCGGGTGTCCACACCATAATAGATAGCTGAGATTCCGACTGGCGGGCGTCGCAGATGTGTCGCGGTGCGGACGGCACCCCCATTCATGCTTGGTAGCAGGATGTGACCACATAATGCTCTGTTGTCGTGTATGCTTTAACGCACGACCTTCGCCAGGGAGCACAACAAGGATGTGTCTGTGGACGACTGCTGTCAAGGAAGTCAGGGATGCCAATAAGTCATCAAATATCCAACGGTGAAATCACTGCGAAAACATATCTAGTGCCAGTGTGAGCCTGAAGGAGACACCTGTGTCAACAGTCATAGGCTTAGTAATTACAGACTCTGGTTGGCTCTAGAGGTGAAAGTCTCCTGCGCTGCCGGTAGACCTATGGGACCTTGGCAGGAGACAAAGATATAGGACCCCCACCTGCGGGAGGACGATGATCCTACTTGGACCCAGGGATGAATAGGGGAAGCCTGTAATGATCCCAGGAGGACCCAGGGGGTACTGAGACTGCAGGAGCCAATTGGGGACGCCTGTAATGATCCCAGTAGGACCCAGGAAGTAATATACTGCAGGAGCCAGCTGGGGACGCCTCCATTGTGTGCAGGAGTGATTGGCAGGTGGTGTGGAGCAGGTGTCTGGTCGTGGTCCCGTATCACTCACCTCGCTCACCCCATGCCACCCTCCCACACCAGTCAATGAACCCCACCCCTGCCACCCACTCTAAGTTATTTCCAACACAGTGTGCCATCCTTGGTGTCATCTCCTCCCTGTCTGGCAGTCTTTGCGATAATACCTGGCATTTTTACCGATAATGAGTGATAAAATACTGAGTCTGTGTGTGCTTATGTGACTATGTCTGCGTCCCCTCTCTCTCTCTCTCTCTCTCTCTCTCTCTCTCTCTCTCTCTCTCTCTCTCTCTCTCTCTCTCTAAGTAGTAGTTTCTTGTGTATTTCATAAAATGAAATTCTTACGTCTAAGATATGCTCATAGATGTTAGTAAATAGTTATGTGTTAATCAAATGATGTAAGTACGGGACTCACCGTCCAGACGGCCTGAATGTGATCATGATAAAGAACAGGACGAAAGAAAAAGCCTCTGTTCCCTGATAGTGCTCTGGGCATCAATCCTCACACAAGTTATAGAGTACAAGACTATTCCACGGGGTGCAGGAAACCATGTAGATTCTGTAGCTATGTCCTTTTTTTTTTTATCTTTTCGACTGTAAATTCTGTACATGACAAAAGGGATCGTGAAAATTTCTCATGATTTCCTTGTTTCCAGAAAACTTTACACTGTGATAATAACTGATGGAAAGGACTTGGTATAATCTTGATAAGAAACGTACATCAGTTTCTATGATAGGGAATCGCAAGTTCCTTGCCAACGACAAAGTGTAAGTCACCAGGCCGCCACACACGCCAGACGCTTCACCTTGCACTAAAACTAACTTTACGATTCTTGAACGATGATCATACAAGAAGGGCCGCTGATGCGGGGCGTCGGGCAGGTGGGCGTGATTGAATGAACAGCGTCTGTCGCTCCTCCATCACGATGTGCACCAGATTCTTGGACTCTTTCTCGATCATGAGGGATGTATGTGGTGGCCATAAATTTCAGGATCACGTTAGCGTCTTGTGGACCGCGTGTGGCATGTGGCTCTGGTCGACCTAATGAGTGGCTGGTGAGGGTAGAATCCTTGGGTCCTGCATTACTCCCGCTGGCTAATCTCACACAGTAGACGATGGTTTACTCCCAGACGCCGCTCCCGCTATTTTTATGTGTGTGTCTGTCTAGAGTTTCCCAATTAACGACCTCTTCTCTCACTTATCTTTGATCCGAGGTGGCATTCCTCCAATGGAGTAAAGGGATCTAGTGTTTTAAAGGTAGATTTGTGGAACGCGCTGAGTATTTTTTTAAAGTTTAATGGGATTTGTGGTACACGTCATTAATCTAAGGGACTTCTTCATGTATTTCCCGTAATGTTCGCTGTTTAAATCTCCTTTCGGAGAGACAGTGCGATACACGTGGATAAGGGAAGTTACGACGAGTGTTTTTGTGTGGTATATAGCGAAGGTCTGGCTTGTTAAGGGAAGGGTGATGGGTGAACTTCGAAGTTAGTGGAAAGTTGCCGGTGTTGAGTGGTGCGTGTTAGGTTGCCAGGGGCAAACCTGCAACACCAGGATATTGCGCTGACCTTACGTACTCCTGGTGACCTTTAGCACGACCTGTAACGAAAATCACTATATGTACGAAGCAGAAAACTTGACATGAAATATTCTGCTCCTCAGTTGGTTGATCTGCCACCAGAGTAACTCTTCCGAACTCTCCTGCCGACTCGTGATTATATAGCGTATTGCACCCAGAGTTGAGTCAGGACACGTATGGGTCTGAGGTACAGGTTACTGGAGTGGACTGGAATACCCGGAGGCTACCAGTAGCTAAAAAGAAAACGAATCATTCTTTTTTCCCTCTGGTTGTTGTTGATGCCTTTTTACCACCTGAATTCGAAGCATGAAGAGTATAGCTGGTGAGGAGGCAAGACTCAGGTTCGGCTCTTTTAGAACTAGACTCGTGCGGTGTAACGACACACAATATAGCTCAGTGGATTCGCTCCGTCCAGTTGCGTGAGATAAGACGTTGTGAACCCGTGTTGGGGTTCCTGAAAGTTGATATGGTTGACTTGGTTTATGGACGAGACCAGAGAGATGAACACGGAGGCCGTGGATGCAGCAGGTTGGTCTCTCGTGTACAGTAGTACACAGGGAGTGGGGAAGGTGTCCCGTTGGAACCTCGCTAGAGGAGAGAACTTGGAAATGAAGTCAACAGGTGTCACAACGCTTTGCCATCGAGTCTCCCTAAGTTACGTCGACTCCAGAGCTCTGCTAACCCATCTAGTGGGTCTGAAACCTCACCCAACCTTACGTATGCCATACGTTCCGCAGGCCTTCTGCCCCGACGGCTGGGTCTGGTACCTTACCCAACCTTACCTTACGATGATTTCGGTGGTCTTCTGCCATCACAGCTGGGTCTGGGACGAGCTGTCGTGGTACTCTTCCGCTTAGTGAGGCTGTTAGAGGCCGTGGTCCTCAAGTCTTCTGAACTACCACAACCTGACGTCCTGGATGGTCCGGTACATGTTGTAAAGACGTGTCCAGACCATGTTGAAATTTCCTCATTGTTCTGTTCTCGTCTTTTGTTCTCATGCTTCTCATGACTGTATCATTCTTTTTTCATTTAAATGATTCTGTTTGTGTGTGATGACTTGTTCATAACTTGTTCATACGGTACGAAATGAGGGTTTTACACTCGTGAGGTCCCGTCTGTATGTGTATGATTACTCATTTGTTCACTCGTGTGGGCCTCATCCCTTGAACATTTTCCACTATCATCCATCTTAAACTTCTGTATGCTGTCCACATTAGCCATGTCCTCCTTCAATTTATTACATTTTTCCACCACGCTCTTATGCCATAAAGATAATTCTTTATATCTTCTCTAACAAGTTTCTTTAAGTTTTGTATTGCCTGTAGTAGTTTTTGCCCTTCATCTTTCGAAGAACTTTTCACTCTTTACATTTTCAAGCTTAAGTGTGTGTGTGTGTGTGTGTGTGTGTGTGTGTGTGTTCGTGTGTGTGTGTGTGATTTCGTTCACCAGAGATATGAACCAATACTTGGACATATGATGTTATAAGACTGAATGGTGGAAACAACTGTATACCAGCTGGAACGCTGCACTGTTTAGGCACTGCCTGTGTTGGAGCACTGCTGTGTTGGAGTACTGCTGTGTTGGGGAGGCTGCTATGTTGGAACACCGCTGTGTTGGAGCAGTTCTGTGTTAGAACACTGCCGTGTTGGGAAAACTTCTGTGTTAGGACACGCCGCTGGGAAAGAAATATCTTTATATTTTTGTGTTGTCTGCTTGTTAATTATCTGGAATGTTAATTACAAGCTCGAGCAACCAACAGGTTTAATTACAGGCAATTTTTCCCCAAGCCACAAGGGTCACACGAGCGATGATTATACATCTAGTTTAGTTCATGTTTTCTAATGCTGATGTGTTTCAAAAGAATATTGCTAATTTGGCTTTGCGTATGATTCTCTTTAAGTTCCTCAGTTGATGTTACTGTGGTGTGTGTGTGTGTGTGTGTGTGTGTGTGTGTGTGTGTGTGTGTCTGTCTGTCTGTCTGTCTGTATGTCTATGTTTGTGTGTGTGTATGTGTGTGTGTGTGTCTGTGTGTCTGTCTGTCTATGTTTGTGTGTGTATGTGTGTGTGTGTGTGTGTGTGTGTGTGTGTTGGTATACCAGTCCCTCCCCCCGCTCCCGCAGCAGCACTGGTGGTGTCAGGTCTCCTCGGCCACTAACTCTGAGCCACAGTAATATATTCAAATTAGCCCACTGAAGGGGCTATCACGAGCCAGCTATTAGCAAGTAAAGTCACGGTAGTTAATTTTTGAGCTATGCTCCAGTCGTGGGCATCACATTTGGTGTCGGTCTGACCCGCACCACTCCAGAGTAGACTGGTCCACAGTAAGTGGCTGTTGGTTTCCACTCGCTCAGGGACAGTCTTAACCAGTCACTCAGCTCACCAGTGACTCACAGACCTGCGCACTTACCTGCAGATCTCTGCTCAGTGAGTGGTTGCTGTGTCGTGTGAGTGAGGCAGGTCATGTTCAGTGGTAGATATGTCCTAAGTCAGCAGGAGAGGTCCAGTGAGTCAGCCAGTCAGTAACACGTGCAGTTGACCTGCATCACGTCTCCCAACTCTCTCACTTCACAGCCCAGTGGATACAGCAGCAAGTCCGAGAATATGACTGCTGTAAGTGTGAAGTGTGAGAGCATATGGCGGGAGCGCTTGTGAGCCACAGGTGTGTGTGGTGTGTGTGTGTGTGTGTGTGTGTGTGTGTGTGTGTGTGTGTGTGTGTGTGTGTGTGTGTGTGTGTGTGTGTCTGTGGTGTGTGTGTGTGTGTGTATGTGTGTGTGTGTTTATGAAGGATAATGTACGGACGTATGGCAGAGCGAGGAAGTCTTCATGTTATCTCGTTACCTCATGATTCCTCCTCTCGCATCTTGCTGTCCAGCCCCAGCTAACCTCCTCCCTCAGTTGCCCCTCCTCGTCCCCATAGGCCCTGACCTCTGGTGACAGTCACACACAACACCAGGTAACGCACGGTCGGTTTTGCTTTCCATTGTTCACTGTCCTTGTACGTATAGTGAACACGATAGATTTCGCAGCACTAAATTATCTTTCTGGGAGTGTTTATGTGCAAATGGTGATTCATCACAAGTAAAAATATTTAACTTTTAAAAGTGGGGATGTATATCATTGGTGTAGATGAGAAAGAAAGATAATCTTAGTATCATATCTGCAGCGAGGACATGTTTATGTGACACTAAGGTCAACATGAAGGATGACCCCCCTGAGCACACGACTGCACGACTCATGAGACAGGACGATGTGACATTTGACTCAACCTTAAAGGCCCAGATCATAATGGGCCACCCCATCATACCCAACGGTCGTACTTTCGTGCTCAAGAGGAACTCCATCAGGAAGAGCCAGTACCTACACGGCAAGAGGTCATGAAGGACCTAAGACCTGGCGATCAACAGCGGCACCAGTGACGTCCCGACCTCCACACCTGACTACTGAGTCTAAACCAATAGGCAGGGTAGACTCCCTCCGTCGTGAGGCACTGTGGAAACTCTACCGGGTCGTCCCCAGCAGAAGAGAAGGATACTTGGGCCAACGTAGGTCGTCGTCCACTCACTAAAGTTAACTTCAGTCGTCGGGTTGTGAGCACAGCACTGTGCCTGGGTCTCCTGCCCTCACCTTCATCTTCTGAAGTTGTCGTAATTACACTGTCAAACATAATACCTAGAATTAAGTATTTACTGCTTGACTCTAACATTTTTTTTTCTTCCCTGAAAATTGGTTCGTTTAAATGCAAATGATGTGTTTTAAAAGAGACACGCTTTTTTCTTCGTGTTAAAGTCGGTAGAATGAAATATAACCTTATGAATAACACAAGTGATAGCCTTTCTTGCTAAAGCTAGGTGTACCATGAGCGATCATCGGCAAGATTCTTACAGGAAGCAGTTACAGATCATCTGTAATTACCGCCACTGGTGGTACAGACTCAGGTTATCTTCAGACACAAGATACATGCGCACAGTTTATCGTAACATATTCATAAACAAAATCTATGATGCGCAGAATATTCAGAGGTTGGTACTAATACAGAAGATGGTCATAATGGAGAGCAGATGTAGAGGTGTGTCATCTGGTCTTCCCTCCTGCTTCTCATGACGAGAGACATGATCAACAAACTACGCAAGGTATGTCTCCAATGGCTGGGCTTGGAGTTGGTAGCACTGGCTACGGGTGTATGTGGGATAGGTGTTGACGGACGTGTCCGTGAGAGCCCTGTGTGCCGGGTATGTCCGTGGCAGCCAAGAATGACTGCTGGGTCCGTGGTAAATCTGCCTGCCGGTTATGTCCGTGGTAGCTAAGAAATGTGCAATTCCGTAGTCGTGAGGGGAAAGCCCCGTTTTCCTGCCTGTTCTACCCCCAGTAGAGTAGCTGAACATACAACATGAGGAAACACCTCAACCCTTGAGTTGTAGCAACACCACCACAACTCTGGTGATGTAGATCCGTGCATCATGACGAACCCCCTCCTGCCGGCGCTGTGGTTGCGTGTTGCTTGTGCTAAGAACAGGGAATTATGAACCACTTCTTGACGGCTCGGTAATTGCCGCCCAAGTCTTGCCCGAAGCTTCAGTAACTCGTAGAACTCATGCCATGATCAGCCTGAAGATATATTACATTCCTGGTTATAGTATAAGTTGGGTCCAGGAGAGAGAAACAGTTGTAGTATAAGTTGGGTCCAGGAGAGAGAGGTAGTTCTCACAAGGCAGGTCTGAGTAACGTCCATAAACCGTTATTTCGTTACGTAATGAGCGAGGCTGGTCTGACGGTTACTGATGACATGGGCCTTTAAGATGAAGGTAAACTCGCCTATCTTTAAATGCCGGTGAAGATTTTCCGTGGTTGAGGATAAATCCCATATCTCAGAAGTTTACGTCAACTCTAACCCCCAAGATTAGGCCTGTGGTGGCTGGGAGCTAACCAGACGGCCATAAAAACACCAAGTGTTGAATAATCTTTGCCGGGGAAAGAGATATTTCTGGAGAGGGTGTTGTAGGAAACGAAGGGTGATAAGACTCATATTGTCATCTTTAAGTGGCGTGAGGAACGACGTTGTGGGTCGTGGCTGAGTGACGGGTTTGGGGGGGGTGGGATGGTGGAGGAGGTGAAGGGCGGGACTTCATGCAAGGCTGTGGAGGAGAGACGCTAGGTTACCAAGCAGGAAATTTTTATGATTAGTTAGTGTTTCTTTATGGGTGATAACGCGGCGAGCTGCCGACTTAAATGGAAAGTTATTATTTCCCAGAATGATTTTGTACCTAACTTGGTTTGGTGGATCCATAAGGTTAGTGAGTCGATGTGCAAAACTGGTATTATTTAATTTCATTAGTGACTATGTTTATGAATCATACACTCTTGCCATATGTACGTTCTTGTTATTGAAATACTTTAAATACGAGAAATTTGTCATATCGTTTTGTGGCAGTCGACCTTATGAGTATAGAGAGGGATTTATCATGCTCGCCAAAGGAACTGTTTACCTGTTTCTTATTCCTCATACTTTACTTCTTACGACCTTTGTTTCTTGAGGTGTTGACAGCGGTAGGTAATTGAAGAGAGGGAGGTTTAGGAGGCAGAAACCACAGAGGTGTGTGGGTGTAGCGATTATTACTGCGCCTTATGTGAGCCTGGTGCCCTCGGGGGTTGCTGCTGCTGGTCGCACTCCGCCAGTCACTGAATGAGAGAGAGAGAGAGAGAGAGAGAGAGAGAGAGAGAGAGAGAGAGAGAGAGAGAGAGAGAGAGAGAGAGCGGTGAGGGAGGAAGGGGTTGGTGTTCACTGCTGTCAGAAAAAAACGTAATATGGTAACATTAGATAAGAGATCTTTTTTTATCCGTACTCTCCTCTGTCGTCTTCTTTGAATGGGTTTATGAATACATCTTAATCTTCACGATTGTTTTTGTCTTCATGTACGAGATCTCAGCAGATAAAGGAAAGATATACCAATATATCATTTTTTAGATTCTAGACGGACTTCCTCTCTGTTTTTTTCTGACAATACTTCTTGTATCTATGCAAAACGTGTGATGACAGCTTCTGTTTGCTGGACACAAGTCCCTCCAGTTATGGTTCTTGAAAACCAAAATTATCCCCATGTCATAAAGAGAATATCGTAAAAAAGAAGGCGATAAATAAGTTATGGCTTCCTGCCTGGTGTGGGAAAATGGTTGTAGGAAAAGAGAAAGAGAAACTTTCGTTTTTATGTTAGTATGGGGAAGTAATTTGTGGGCAGTGGTAATCTGGTGTCTGCTGTCGCTAACAACGCACTCAAAATTATTTAAAAAGAAAAATGGTCACATTGTCAATATCGCTGTGGAAAATGAGAGGAAAATTTCCTGTTATTACAGTTATGTGGAAAAAAATATAAATCACATCAAAAGCATAAACCAAAATCATGATTGAATGAAATACACAAGGTTCGCCGTACATAATGTGACGTGTTCTGAAACATTGCTGAAAATCAGATTTCTGATATGCAGGGCAGAAAGACCACCCACCCATCCACCTGAAATGAAAAGTGCATCAGTTCCGTTCCTAATCTTATATTCAGGAAATTAACACGGTTAGAATTTCACTTACCCGTCCTTAATGAAAAAGATAATTTCCAATTAAAATTCGATGACCAACTAATTGCGTGTATGGGACTGCGTGTCGGCGGTACGTGTGTGTGTGTGTGTGTGTGTGTGGGCAAGACCCGTTGACATCATCCCCGCCTTGAAGTCAGGTACAGCTGAAAGAGAATGTGAAAGCGAGAAATGCAACGAAGATCTCCGTGAAGCTCATGTTATGGTTCGATACGAGAGGTCTGCTCACTTACCAACAAGTGCGCCACGGGGAGAGGGTTCTACACACGTGGGGTCCCATCTCTTGATGTGTGTGTATGTACCAGACTGTTTTTGCCTTCATGTATATATCTGTATATCCATACCTCACGACTCTCCTGCTTTCTCCTGTAAGTGTGCAGTACAGGTATACCTCTAGCTGGGTAGCCGGTGTGGAGACGGGATGAAAAGTAATTAAGCATACGAGACCTGCTCTGGCCAGGGTGACCCCACTATGGCCCATCGTTCAACAACAGGAGGACCTGCCTTGCCTTGTCTTGGCTGCCCGGCCGGCCAGAGTGGTGCTATAGGGAAGACTTCTGACACAATGATTTCATTACTACCCAGTCCTTGTTAAGACCTTCTCACACTAACTTCAGGTGGACTTCAATCATTGAGACCGAATCCTTTGACCTTGGATGATCTATGTAAGTTCTTATGCGCCATCGCCCTCGTGGTGGGTAGGAGTGCACGTTTGCTCCCCGCTCATGTGGCAAAAAGCAAATATCAATCACATTTGTATTTCTCAATGTTCCCTCCTCCAACCCGACACCGCTCATACTGGGGGATAATCATGTTTATGTTGTCTTTTTCTCTCTCATTTTTCTCAGTTCATTTCCAATGAATTTCAGTGGCGTGTCAGTTGATCCTACCCAGTGTCGGCTCCTCCCGCTTAGTATAAACTTTTCATACCTAGAATGATGTACATGAAGCTTGTTAGGTGTGTGTGTGTGTGTGTGTGTGTGTGTGTGTGTGTACGTTTCCCCAGGACACTTAAACTCTTCATGTTACAGCTTTAGGTTTTCCTCCGAATTGTAAGGAGAGAGAGGATACTTAACGTTGATGACCGAGAGAAACGTGTGTAATTCTCTCTCTCTCTCTCTCTCTCTCTCTCTCTCTCTCTCTCTCTCTCTCTCTCTCTCTCTCTCTCTCTCTCTCTCTCTCTCTCTCTCTCTCATATGTATATCATAACAATTAACTCCGGTTTCTTTTTTCTTTCAGGTAAGTTGCCACATGCCACAGGACACCGGCGGTACGCACCCACGTAAGTCAGAGGTTATCAATGATACTCTCCTCTATGAGAAGGAGGGTTGGAAGCTGGGATAGTCAGTGGGAGACTGGCTGCTGCCTCTGATGGTAGACAGACGGTATCACATTGGTGTGTAGACAGGCAGATCAGTGGGTCCGCTTCCGGCGGCCGGTTTCGGCTCCTGACAGCCCTGTCTGTTGAGTATCAGCTGCGTTATCTCAGGGTAGGGTGAGGGAGGCGCTGACAAAGGGAAGGATCTCTTCCTCCTGTAGTACCCTGCCACTAGGGGCCTCGCCACTGTTTACTAACAGTAGCCAGATAGCGAAGTTAAGAATCTTCTTTGAAGTGGAGTTTTGAGAGTGGTAGTTGTGGCTTGGAGTGTTGTGTGGTCACGTTTCCTGTGTTGTGTGTGATGGGGCAGCAGAGGAACTGGTGTGGCTCCTGCAGTACCTCAGGCGTCTGTGCGTAGCGCGATAGATGCTGGTGTACTAGGTGGGATGGTGTGGTGGTGTTCATGGTGTGGTTTTGATGATAGTGGCCAAGCGTGGACGTGAAAACAGTACATTATACCGATGTGTACATCAAAAAAGCTGTGTTTGGAATACAGTTAGCTTGAGTACTGGTTTCAGAGTAGATCTGTAGTTCGTACTCCATTATCGCCCTGGACAGACGACCCATAGAGGAAGATATGACTGAGACAGAGAGGCTGGAGATATCAGAAGGAACATTTCTCTCTGAGAGCCATAGTGAACCTGCTTCCCTGGTGCTTGGATAGATGACGCTGGCAAATGAACTTCTTGATCTTATCGTGATAACAGCAGCTGGTGGATGATTCATGGTGGTTCATGGTCCTCGGTTGTGGGAGGCCAAACTCTGCTGGTCCTGGGTGGTGGAAGGCCAGGCTGTACTGGTCCTGTGTGGTGGAAGGCCAGGCTTTACTGGTCCTATGTGGTGGAAGGCCAGGCTTTACATGGTTCTGGATGGTGGAAGGCTAGGCTGTACTGGTCCTAGTTGGGTGGATGCGAGGCTATACTGGTCCAGGGTAGTAGGGTGGTAAGCTTCACTGGTCCTGGTTGGGTGAATGCTTGGGTGAGGCGAGGCTATACTGGCCCTGGAAGGTAGGATGCTAACCTCCACTGGTCCTTGGAGCGTCAGCCACACAGGACATCAGGCCCTGCAGGGAGCCAGGACGTACCTAGAGGAATGTTATCATCCGCCATTGTATATTAATGGGACCATTACGTCGGGGAGCGCCTCGGGCGTGTTTGTTGTCCGCTACATCACCTGTAGGGAGTACCTCAAGGCTGTGTATTGTCTCCTGCATCATGTGTGGATAATACATCAGAGTTGTATGTTGTCGCCTGCGTCTTCTGTGGGAATTCATTTACATGTGAATTGTCTGATGATGTTATTGATTGATTTATTGATTCACTTAGACTTAATCGTGCGTCGATTATTATCAAGGGATGTCGCAGGAGGTAATGATTAATCTTGGTCGTGCTTAACGACAAAGATTCATTAACCTTGAGGGTGTCAAACATGAGTATCCTCCCTGAATCACACTGAGCCAAGGGTTGTTGTGGGGAGTTGGGTGAGGGGCAGGGGCAGTGGGGCACCTCACGAGGTGGAGGACTCTGCCACAGATAACAGGGATCATCTCACCTGCCCGGACCCAATAGCCTGCTCCCCGCTGCCGATATCTTAAATACTCGACATATAAGGACTCCTCCCTCCTGCCGGCACCTGACGCCCCTAGATGGTATCAGGCGGACTCAGGAGGTGGTCCGCCTGAGAGCTAATGGTTCTTGAGGGGATGGTACTGGTGTTATGGGTCTAATTCTGCCCCTTACTGGTTGTTGAAGGTGATGGTACTGGTGTTGTGGGACTAATTCTGCCCCTTACTGGTTGTTGAAGGTGATGGTACTGGTGTTGTGGGTCTAATTCTGCTCCTTACTGGTTGTTGAAGGGGATGGTACTGGTGTTGTGGGTCTGATCCCACCCCTTAGTGGTCAGGGTCGTCCAGGGGGGCAGTAGGTGTGTTGTACAAGAGAAGGATTGATGCAGAAAACCTGACGGTCTATGACTAGGTTAGCAGGTGGAGGACAGTAATGCTATATTGAGTTCCTGATTCACCTGAGATAGAGACAGGAGAGTAAAGCAGGAGGTTACGTGCCCACCCACCACTCCCTCCGGTATAATACCCTGACAGAAGTTGCATGTTATATGGAGATGATATGCTACCATGGTAAGCTCATAGGAAAGTGTGAGTGGGAATATGAACCTATCCTGGTGCTGAAGAGGGATTCCCTAGAGAGAAGGATCAAATCTATAAAGAATAAAGTTAGAAATATACAAGAGTCTTAAACCTGTGTGTTACATTCATCACCTGACTTATTTGATGATCTTTTCTTCTGAAGCATTGGTTTGTCTGTGAGTGAAAGGTACTAATATTTCTTCTATTGACAACATGTAATGGAGATTTATTCCAGTGTTCTACGACTCTGCAAATGAAGGCATTTGTCCCACATCTTAAATTGGCATCGTAATTTCCGGTTGATGAAACTCTTGTTTAATATGTGGACATTTTCGTGTGTTATGTTTTATGAATCATATAGTCTTGTGTGGCTATGGTTCTGCTTCCTCAGTGTTGGGTGATAGGGATGGTGAGCTGTATGCCTGCTCCTCCGTCTCATTGGGCTGAAACTAAAGTTGAGAAATGTTTTTTATCAAGTTTACACAGACGAAGCATTTTATTGATAGCTTGGGTGAAGGGTACATGGCTAGGGGTAGGTAGAGGTGGGTACAGAGCGTCCAGTGGGTACAATACATCAACACAGGAGGGTGACAGGTGGGTCCCACTGGGCCCAGGAGGTCTTTGTCCCGTAAGAGTTTATTGTGAGTGAGGAGGGTAAGAGATCAGTGGCTGATGCTATATTATCTTGTTTGTTCTGGTGTCAGCTGTGGCTCCTGTGTCCCCTCGGGAACCCAACCATATTGTATACATCATCCCTCCATGCTTGTTGTACCCGTCAGCTGCTGATGTCTACTGTATCCGTCAGCCTCCCACGCTTTCTGTGTCCGTCAGCCCCCTAATGACTGTTGTATACGTCAACCACCCAGTTCTACCGTATTCGTTTGCTTCCTAAGCCTACTGTATCCATCAATCACCCAGTTCTACTACTGTATCCATCCACCACCCACGACACAGCACCATGAGCCAGCACACACACACACACCCCACAGTGTAACCATCAGTCACCCTCGCCTGTTATATTCGTCAGCCAGCCACCCACTCCTATACCCGTCAGCCAGCCACCCACTCCTATACCCGTCAGCCAGCCACCCACTCCTTCTATACCCGTCAGCCAGCGACACTGAGGCCACATAAAGACTCTAATGTCGCCCGTGAAGCGTAGGGTCAGCATAAGGACATATGACTGGCTGTCATGACCAGGGGAGGAGATGCTGCTGTATATAACAGTGTCAGAGGTAGGGTCTTCATGGTCCTCTACCTCACTAAGGCAGACACAATACCCTGTGCTGCTGGTGACCAAGACTCGCGAACTTCCTCATAATCTGATGATTCAGGTTGAGGATCAGAGCTTACACTGGAGTTGCAACTCTCTCATGTGTAGGATGTCTTAGAAACAGCCGTTTTAGAACGATTGTCAGACTAATGCTAATTCGTAGGCTGTATCTGTAGCCTGGAGTGTGTTTGTGTGTTTGTTCATGTTTGTCATTACCAATTTATCCATTTGTACAGAACAGAGAGAGAGCTTAGCACTCGTAGGACCCCACATCTTGGAATTTCTCTACCGTGATCCAGTTTTTAAACTTTTGTGTACCGTCAGGATTACAGATTCATGACTTGGCTTGTTCCGTTTATCCACTTCTCTCTTGCTGTAAATGTTCTTCTCTGCAACTTTTCTACAACCATGTTTCTTGCTTAGTTTCATGTTATAGCCTTTAGTGTTTTATCTTTGCATATTTTGAAGACCTGTTCACTGTTATCATCAAACTGGTTTAGAAATTTGAAAGTTGTGATCAAATCACCACTTAATCTTTCTCTTCCATGGTCGGCAAAATGATAGCCTCTCGCCTCTCATTGTAATTCAGATGTTGTACTTCTAGTATCATCTTTACTGTCTTCCTCTGCATCTTCTCTCTTAGTTTTGTATGCTTCTTCAACTGCGGTCACCGAACCTGAGAAGCATATTCTGATTTTGGCCAAGTAATCGTTGTGAAAAGTTAAACTGTACTTCTCCTTACCATTCAATTTAAAAGCAAGTAGTGGTTGAGGAGCGATGATTGTCTGCTGAGCCGAGCATGCACGGGCCAAGGTGGTAGAGGAATGTTGATTGTGATGTGGTGGTAGGACTGGCAAAGCTGAGGCTTCAGTAAATTACAGAGTTGTAAACCTGTAAACATCAGGACTGAGAGAATCACTTAGCTTTATGATGTGGCTCACTGTCCGTAAGTCCTGTACCTAACACGCGGCCTCTGGCACTGCCCTGCTACTCCTCCCTACCCCACAGCCTCTGGCACTGCCCTGCTGCTCCTCCCCACCCCACAGCCTCTGACACTGCCCTGCTGCTCCTCCCCACCCCACAGCCTCTGGCACTGCCCTGCTGCTCCTCCCCACCCCACAGCCTCTGACACTGCCCTGCTGCTCCTCCCCACCCCACAGCCTCTGACACTGCCCTGCTGCTCCTCCCCACCCCACAGCCTCTGGCACTGCCCTGCTGCTCCTCCCCACCTCACAGCCTCTGGCACCGCCCTGCTGCTCTTCCTCACCCAACAACCTCTGACACTTCCCTACTGCTCCTCCCAACTCCACAGCCTCTGTCACTGCCCTGCTCCTTCTCTTCACCCCACAGCCTCTAGTACTCAGTGTCCCTCTCACCGTCGACCCTTCCTTCCACTTATTGTTTACCTTTTACATATTCGAATGATTGTTGTTCATCCTTTGTAAACAGTTCACTTACCATGTAAATTCCTCAACAATTCATTCAATGCTGCTTAATCCCACTTAGCATTTTCCTCGCTACATAACTGGTTCTTCGATCACTGAGGGCCAGTCCCTGGACCTTATGTGTACTCTGTATCCTCTCTTGCACCACCGCCCACAGGGTGGGCGAGAGCGCATGTTAAATATTCGCGGCTCTTGTGGCATAAGTAAATGGTGACTCAGTCATGACCTTTTCGGAAGTGACAGTACCTCTCCTGCATTGTTGGTGGCACTTTCCTTACGCTTTTGTTGGAGACGGAGTCATGACCGCTCGTTGGAGGCTGCATGATTATCCTCTTCACAATGGCACGACTCTGGCCACTTAGACAGTGACACTGCTCTGAGTCCGTTTGATGTAGCTACAACCCTAACTGTTTCTGAGCTATTCACAACCTTGACCATTTCTGACCTCACCACGACCATTTTTGATCTATTCACATCCTTGACCATTTCTGATCTAGTCACAGCCCCCGACCATTTATGACCAAACTACAACCCTGACCATATCTGACCTAACCCCAATCCTGACCACTTCCATAAAGGCTTCACCATATATATTAGTGGCATTCCTCGTCTTACTTAACTGGGGGACCTTGTGCCTTTTCATAATGGCTCCTCCCTAATCCATTTGTTAGTAAGACTGTCTTCTCGCTCTGTTGGCGATACTGTTACGATTCCTTTGATGGTGTGAGTGCCATGACCCCTGAGGCTTTCAGTGGCATGACCCCTCGCCAGTGCCACTACCTGACCTTTCACTTTGACTGGCTACTTGACCTGAGTATATAATCGTAACTGAAGATCACAACACAAGATAAACAGATCATTATAAAGTATTCTCTACCTCCACATACGATAGACACGCCTCATATACAGATATAAGATGCTCCTCCATATACTGGTGCTGAGACGGATATATATTAAAACCTTTGACCAGCGGCCCACTTCACCAAACAGCTGCATCACCTGTATGTTACTGGGGAGATGACCCACACTGGTCCATGTTGCAGCAGTGTTGCAGCAACCAGCCCACCCATCATCGCTGAGCCAGACCAGTGGGAGACTCTGCAAAACTGTTTGTTTATGAACGGATTCCAGGTTTGAGACGTGACCTCATCGGCGTAAACCTACCATTATGTGACGCTACCGATGCCCATCTGACCGTCCGCTGCCACACAGTTTGGGCCGCTGCCCAGTAACTTGCTCCCCGCCCCAGGAGTTGGTACCTGGGCCAAAAATTGAGACTGTGAACAGCACGACCAGATGAGCGAGCCACACACACACGCACACACACAGCATCCCGGCAGTATAACAGCCACACACACAGCTTCCCGGCAGTTTAACAGCCACACACACAGCTTCCCGGCAGTTGAACAGCCACACACACACCTTCCCGGCAGTTTAACAGCTTGAGGCATGAGACTGCGAGGCCAGCTTGAGTGAGTTGCGGATAAGCTGTTAAGCGAGTTAGTTACGCTTGCCTTAAATCTCTGTGGCCAGCACGCGAGACGCTGAACCATATCCAACGGCGACGCTTAAATCACAGAATTTGATTCGGTTAACTTGCGGCCGGGCTGGAGGTAGGACCTGGAGGGATCTCCTGACGAGGTCCGCGCCTGGCTTAGGGCGGCCCAGGGACGAGGGGCCGCTTGTTGGGGTCCGTGCCTGTTTTGGTGGCCCGGGGACGGTTCTTAATGGGGTCCGTGCATGGGTTAGGACAACTCGTTGCCGGGCTCAAGATAGGGTCTGTGCCTGAGTTAGGGCAGCCCGGTGGCGGCTCCTGGTGGGGTCCGTGCCCGAGTCAGGACAGCCCGGTGGCGGCTCCTGGTGGGGTCCGTGCCCGAGTCAGGACAGCCCGGTGGCGGCTCCTGGTGGGGTCCGTGCTGCCTGGGTTAGAACGGCCCGGGGAACGGATGGTTCTCAGTGCCTCTCGTGTGGCTATAAAACCTGTCATGATGGCCCACTGATTACATTCCTTCACACTTGTGAGGATATATAACCCTGGAAGGGTGGAGGACGTACTCTCCACAGATTGCTGACCTGTGCACATCATTGTTAAAGGTACGGGCGTGCCTAACTTTAATCTTAATATGGTACATAGAGTTATATGGTGGACTGTTCCGTTCAATTATATAAAATGTTGCTTTGATTATTCTGATAGGAGCCGACCCGAGCAGAGTCTTGCACTAGTCGGGACCATCTTAGGATGAACGAAAAATTTAGGGTATGAGAGTAGAATGGAGATTGACTTAAGCTCCTTGGGTGTTTGCAGACCTGACTCTTAAAGGAGGAAAAACTATAAGGAGAGAAACGTCGGGAAAAGGAGGAGATGATTGTGTCGTCGCTGCTCGAGGACAGAAGGAGGTATCATAACGGTCTGTCCCCGTGTCATTGATCTCCACACGAAAACTATAGGAAGCAGCGATCAGACACCCCACGAGAACAGTGATACGTTACAGTAAAAGATCTTCCGCCCGTTTGTCGACTTCTCCGTCCAGGAATTTTCACGAATGTTTGTGTACCTTGTGCCCGGGTCCTGGGAGCGGTAGGTGGTGGGTGATGGATGGATGGTAGATAGTTGATGAGTGGTAGGTGTTAGAAGGGTAGGTGGTAGGGGTTAGAAGGGTAGGTGGTAGAGGTTAGAAGGGTGGGTCGTAGGTGTTAGAAGGTGGGTGGTGTACATTTCACGTGGTCTTGTGAGCGTCAGGGAAGGAGAATCCCCTACAGAGTGGCGGTGCCCATGGCTTGTTGTGGTCTGGTGCGCCTGACCACAGCTGCCCCACTCACTTTACACTGACCATCCTCCCCGACCCTCGTGACTCCAGGCTAGGGGATGGGGCAGGCCGACCAACACCGTCCCTCCCCCGCTTTCTAGCAATCTTCATTAGTGTTTTCAACCATTAGCACCTATCGTAACCAATAACAATATACACATCAAGGGTTGATTTCGAACCTTGGCCAGAGCTCCTGGCTACCTCGACCACAGTGAGGTTAAAAGATACAGACACCAGAAATCTAGCGTATCCACCTGTATACCAGCCTCAGCTCGGTGGGTGTAGCATGTACTTTGAACACGTGTGTAGCGCACGAGGACAAGGTGAGGGTGGCTGAAGTAGCAGATAAAGAGGAAAGTGCGACGACTGAACGGATGGTAGGTGTGTGTGCCGCCCGGAAGGTGTGGTTCCGACACTGCTTCACGAACTGATGATTGCTGTGTTGGGGATGGTGGTGGAGGGGTTTAGTGTGGTGGTGATGGTGGTGGAGGGGTTTAGTGTGATGGTGATGGAGGGGGATTAGTGTGGTGGTGATGGTGATGGAGGGGTTTAGTTTGGTGGTGATAGTGGTGGAGGGGTTTTGGGTGGTGGTGATGGTGATGGAGGGGTTTAGTCTGGTGGTGATAGTGGTGGAGGGGTTTTGGGTAGTGGTGATGGTGTGGAGGAGTTTAGTGTGGTAGTGATGGTGGTGGAGGGAGTTAGTGTGGTGGTGATGGAGGGGTTTAGTGTGGTGATGATAGTGGTGGAGGGGTTTTGGGTGGTGGTGATGGTGTGGATGGGATTAGTGTGGTGGTGATGGTGATGGAGGGGGTTTAGCGTGGTGGTAATGGTGATGGAGGGGGAGTTTAGCGTGATGGTGATGGAGGGGGAGTTTAGCGTGCTAGTGATGGTGGTAGGGGTGACTCAACCAGAGACTTGGGGATGGAAGGATGGTGGTAGTGGTGTGGTGGTGGTGGTGGTAGAGAACTAACGAGGGGTTGGCTTGTGGTTGACTGGTGTCGACCCAGGCAGGTGTGACCCATAAATCCTGGTTTATGTCCCTCCATGAGAAGGATGGAGCACTCGTGCAACCCTGCCATACACGACCAACTGATACTGCCATACACGACCACCTGATACTGCCATACTCACCAACCTTGCCATACACGACCACGTTTTACCGCCATACTCACCAACCCTGCCATACACGACCACCTGATACTGCCATACTCACCAACCCTGCCATACACGACCACCTGATACTGCCATACTCACCAACCCTGCCATACACGACCACCTGATACTGCCATACTCATCAACCCTGCCATACACGACTACCTGATACTGCCATACTCACCAGCCCTGCCATACACGACCACCTGATATTGCCATACTCCCAACCTTGCCATACACGACCACCTGATACTGCCATACTCACCAACCCTGCCATACACGACCACGTTTTACTCCCCTACGTCCTAAACCTGCCAAACAGCCACCAGATGCTGACCTACTCACAGAAACAATGAAATGGCTGTCTTCCTGAACGTTATAAGGACGAAGTGGTCTACGTTAACCTCTTTACCCTCACCCTTCACCCTGCCAGGCCCAGCTCACCACCGCCCCAGGGCCGGCCAAGGCTAGGCCATCATGGCTCGAGGACCTTGACATGTCTGTCAAAATAAAGAAGTTGTCCGTCTGACCATCTTATGTACACAGTTCATCGGCTGAGAGTATCATCAGTGTTGGTTCATTATTCACTTATCTGTTCTCGTTGGTTCTTTATTATTATTATCATTATTATTATTATTATTATTATTATTATTATTATGTTTTATCATTATTATTATTATTATTGTTTTTATTATTATCATTATCAGTATTGTTATTATCATTATTATTATTATTTTTTTTTTTTTTTTTTTTTTTTTTGCTTTGTCGCTGTCTCCCGCGTTTGCGAGGTAGCGCAAGGAAACAAACGAAACAAATGGCCCAACCCACCCCCATACACATGTATATACATACACGTCCACACACGCAAATATACATACCTACACAGCTTTCCATGGTTTACTAATACTAATCGTATTATCAATATTGTTATAATTGTCATTATCAGTTTGATTATTATATAGTGTAAATCACAGTTTCGTCTCCTTTGCTGGATGAAGGACCAGACCCCCACACTTGTATCTGTGTGGACTTTAGCGGCGTGCCAGGAGGTAGGAGCAGCTCCTCATAATATTTTTATCGCTGGCCATCTTCACACCTTCACGATCCAACATAACGTCACATATATGACCTCGAGCAACCTGCCACAGTAACTGACGCAGGAGCTGCTCACTTGACTGAGAGAACTTTGTGTGAAGAGAAAGAGGAATGTCTCACTTTAACTCATAAAGGAAGGATGTAGAGGTAGGAGGATTTAGGAAAATAAAAGGGAATATTAAGAAAGATTAAAGAAAAAGAATATGGCAGCACAATTCTGAATGGAGGATGAAATGTAGCTAAAGATGATGTACCAATGTGGTGGTGATGTAGTAATCAGCAGTGCTTGAGTGTGAGTGTGGATCTTAGAGAGGGACAGTGAGTGAGGCAGATAGGCGTGAAGACAAGCGGCGGAGTGAGTGCCTGGCCTGGCGTGAAGCTGGGATACAGCAGGGGTGTGACGTGGATCCATGGCTGTTCATCGTCTTCACAGAAGGGAATCTACAGTGTCAGGTGATCCAGTGGAGACGCAGGACTACAACGAGATGGAAGGGTTTGAGAGAGGATGTTGTAAGCCGACAATATTGTGCTAATGATATACACCTGAGGCGTACTGTATTGCGAGGGAACGTAGCCATGTTGGATTGGGGGAGATTTAGGGTGACTCCTACGGAAGCAGCTTACTACTGCTGTAGGAGACATTCTGAGTGTGAAGAATGGTAACGT
The DNA here is from genome assembly GCF_036320965.1 of Panulirus ornatus. Taxonomy (NCBI): domain Eukaryota; kingdom Metazoa; phylum Arthropoda; class Malacostraca; order Decapoda; family Palinuridae; genus Panulirus; species Panulirus ornatus. The sequence goes on from NC_092240.1 coordinate 2,495,037, forward strand.
TATGAGTGGAGTGAGAAAGTTAGAATTGTAGGTTAATTGGCGACGTTGTTAGGAGCAGATGAAATAATGAATGTTGAAGAAGCAAATGTTGAAATATATCGGTAACTGCTGAAGTACACACACACACACACACACACACACACGTGTGTACACACACACACACACACACACGTCACGATAAACAGAACGGGTATTAAACCAACTCCTCAAGTAGATCCTAGAAGACGACAGTCGTTCGACACAGAAGAAAATGTCAGACTCTCCCCAAGACCTTCCAGTGAGGCCTCTGTGGTGAGGCCTCTGTGGTGAGGCCTCTGTGGCGAGGCCTCTGTGATGAGGCCTCTGTGGCGAGGCCTCTGTGATGAGGCCTCTGTGGCGAGGCCTCCCGACAGGTCTCGGGTTTCCTGTGAGCGTGGCGAAGCGCCACAACCCACAGGCCAGACCTGACTAATTACCCTTTTTTTCGTTCCCAGAGACCAGATGGTCTCTCCTCGCTGCCAAAACATATCCTCTGTGTCAAGGTCTTGAATGGTTTGTCAACGAAGAGAAACGTAACCATCACATGAAGTGTTTGTTTGTATATATCTTGAGAATATGACAGTTCGAGTCATATTATCTCGGTTCGAGGCTTCGATCACCTGAACAATGAGTTTGTTTCATTCAGTGCCTTTCTAGTACCCCTCTACCATGGTGCATCACTTTCTCTTCTAAGTTTCTATGACCCACCCTTTTGTCCTCAAAGACCTACAGGGTATTCTTATCATGTTTGGACTGTTAGAAAGCAATTACTCTCATACACACCTTTGAGAGGCAGGACTATTGTGCACCTACAAACATACTTTCAACATTGGTAGGTTTTCAGCATCACTGTATAGTATCTGGTATGTGGAAACTGCTCAGTACTGTAGCATTCGTGCTTGAATGATGTATGACCTATCAGGCGAGCACTGGCTTATATCTTGCCGACTGTGCAATGGACTCTTATAATGTGCTTCTCTCACTTGGAGGTTTTATTCAACAACTACTGATGTTGTAGTACCGACTGATGTTGTAGTGCCGACGAGGAAGACGAGTTATGAGAAACTGTTCTTAACGAATCCTCAGAAGGATTTAAACCTTATGTCGACTGAAGATTCAAGTGATGATTAATCTTGTGCTGTGAGAGGAGGTGTGTGCTGAACTGGTGTCATGATGTGTGAGGATGATCATTCTGCCACTTGATCTAGACTTATGCTGTGTAATATTCAATATGTATTGAGAGTGTATTAGTGGATGGCTGAGAAGCATAAGACATCAGCGGCAATACCTTCCAGAGACTGAGTGGAGAAAGTGGTCTGGCCGGGTTCTATGCTGTTAACCCCACACACTTATAATGACCTCAGCCCTAATTTGATGGCCACTCCCAGGCTCCAGGCGATGGCTCAAGGTCAACGGATCTCTCTCCTGTATAAATCCTCACCTACGGCAATGTTGTTAACAGTCTCCCACATATTCAGAAATGTTCTGACGATAAGAGAAGATAACTTGCGCTTTGACCTCGTCCTCAGTAATGCCATCTGTCCTCACAATACCCTCGATAATCTGACTGTGGAGACCGACTTGATGTGGTACATTAACCTGACTGATGAAATGCGTCAGCCAGATCATCAACTTCATAACATTGTAACTAACCTTGAGTGAGATTAATGCACGTGTTCATAACCTGGATTCTTTTTTTTCTTTGTCGAGATATTTACTTTAAATGTATGTGACTGAAGTAACTGTGATAATTATTTATTGTTTTCTGTACTTAGAGAGTGGGGACGTTCTGTGCTTTTCTACAGAGCAATGTAGACTCACTGACACTCCTGCCATTCTCTGTTCTCTGTTTTAAACGTTCTTTTTATCCATATTTTCTTTGCTGATACATATCTGTGGTAATCATCCTCCCTGTGACTTTCTGACTGGTTTATTAAACCACTGAAGTAGAACGTATGACGGCACACACACACACACACACACACACACACACACACACACACACACACACACACACACACTGAGCGTTGCCATGTTGTTGAAGTGTGTGAGCATCAGTGGTGTGTGGCCTGAGGCGCTAAGGTATCGAGAGCTTTGTGATCACTCTTGCTGATACTGACGTTCTTGTGTTCTCTTCCCATACTCTGACCTGCTCTGCTCTGAGCTATAACCTGGGTCGTGTAACTTGTCTCGTGAAACCGTCAGTGTGGCTTTGTATCGTGTGAATTATACACGCCTGGTGTTTGGCTGTGCTGTACCCCTCGCCTGTATTATTACCAGTACAATACAGTCTGTCTTTTTGAAGTCCATAATTATCTGATGAAGTTCGACCTTCCTTTGTATTACTGTCGGAATATATTCTGTGTTTTATTGATCTTGGATTTAGCTTGGTCTCTGATGCTCTGTAAGTATACGTACAATGTCAGTTAAGCTCCACCTCCTCTGTATCACACTTGTGCCACGAACACGAACGCATTTTATCCTTATCTTCCCCCGACGGGACGAGAGCCATCTGAAGTTTGTATCCACATTTTGCATCTAGTCTGTAAGACTTACCTTATGAAACTGTGTGATAGATGTAATGAAATACTTGTTATATTAACGTGTTGTATTAACCCGCTGGTGAGGGTCTGACTAAGACCCTTTGTGACCCTTGTCATCCTTTTGCGCTACCGCTCACAGCATGAGCTTGGGCAGGCACAACATACTTGCCTGTCTTACCGTTACAAATCATCAAATCATTGGCTCCCTAGACCCACCTCTCACCCTCCTAGGTTGATGTACTCAGCCCACTGGCTGCTCTGTACAACCACCCCTAGCTACGTGCCCCTCACCTATACAAAGATATTCTTTACATCCGTCCATTTAGACAAGTAAAGTGTCATTAAGTGAAACAAGTAAGTTAAGTAACTGGTTAGTTCACGTTGTTTGCTGGGTATCATATGACGTCAAGTGCCCGTGTTAGATGCTTTCGTTGTGAGGAACCTGTTGTCGCGCTCCTACACTGTACGTGTCTTTTGAAGAAAATGTGAAATGAATTACTTTATCCAGTTTAGGAGGGAAAGGGTTGTATGTAGAGCGAGACTTTTTCTGCATATATATATATATATATATATATATATATATATATATATATATATATATATATATATATATATATATTCACACACATATGATGCTTCTCAGTTGCAGGTAATTTCATTGTAACGAGGGACAGTTAAGTTTCTAAGGTATTTGCAGCAGCAGCAGCAGGACCAATAGGCTCTCGCGAACCTGACTGTCAAACATAGCTGAGTCCTCCTCTCGTGTACCGTAACCTTGAACTTTCTTCTAATTAATTCCGGTTTTATAATTCACTTTTTTCCACCAGGGATTCAGATTCCTTCACCACGTCGTGTTGCCTTGGATTTAGGCTTAGGGTGGGACACGCCACGGGGACAGCGATAAAGCCTCCTGGATTCCCTTAAGAGTGAACAGGTAACAGCTTGTCCCAGATAAGTATGGTTGTAACGCCTGTGTAAACCGCTGGGAGGTTCATGTCTCGCTGTGTGGCGTGATAACGTAAACGAGTCTGATGACGATTGTGTACCAGCTCGTTGGTCCTCGCGCTCGTACATAACTAGATAGTCGTACTGAGTCGTCAGCTTAACGATCAGGTAATCTACCTGAGGAATAAAATGAAGAAGCTGGACGACAAAATTCCTTCTACCACACAAAGCTTGGATGGTCAGGTGGTATTGGGAATGACACGAGTAAGGTAGAGGGATGAGGTTCATCATATGGCCAACAAGAGGAGCTACTGAACCCCTGGGGATGTGGGAGGAACCTGGAGGATGTGTCTGTGTCCAGTGTGCCCACCACGGAATGACTGACTGCCCCCGGGATGAAGGTTGACATATGAGTAAAGGAAGCTGCAGAGGAGGGAACTAAATACAGCCAGGCATGAAGTGGTGAGAGACTGGTTGAGAGAATGAGACACTTGTGTGAATAAAGTGAAAACAGAGTTACTGGGTAAGTTAAAGAGCAGTGAGATGGATGATGACAGCCTGAAGGAGAGAGCACTTAGCATATCCGACACAGCGTCGGCAGAGTAATGAGTTACAGGAATCGATTATTAAAGGGACCTTGGAGTTGACATAGGCCTGACTTATCGCCTGGACATCACATTAGAAGGGTAGTCCGAACAGCAGACTGTATCTTGTTAGCGTCACAATTACCCTCAAGCACTTCTTAATTGCCTTTCACTATATAACCTGTAGTTCCGTCACCGAGGCCCAGTCCCCGAACCTTTGGTGCAGTCTGGCCTATTGTGCGTCACCGCCCCCACCATGGGTAGGAGGACACACTCAGTGTGCCGCTCTTGATCATAATCCCAGTATAAGGAAGGACGTACAGGTGGTAGGAGGCGTCCAGCATAACGCGTTAAGGACGGTGCCTGGAGTTAGAGGATCAGGTTACATGGACGAAGAAGTACCTGTTAGGGAGGGAGGGAGGGAGGTGAGGGATGTCCTAACCCCTGCCGAGCCGCCATGATGTTAACACAGACCAGTTTTCTGAGATTTAAGGAGCAACGAAACCAGAGGGACGCCAGGAAACCACGCAAGAGTAATGTTGAGAAGAATGTGAGGAAACATATCTTGAAGAACACGCTACACACATTCACTACAATGTGTGAGTCATGTACCTTAGGGAGCCGCACTCCGCCGTGTCCTCACATGGGGATATGAGAGAGAGAAGGTTTACATGTGTAACAACCTTAGTATTGAGGAGATCAATGCTGATAACACAAGAAACTTCAGAAGTTTCTGCAACAAGAACTCAAGAATTGGACTCCGTGAGTGTGCAACCCTCTTCACATTTGCAATACACACACACACACACACACACACACACACACACACACACACACACACACACACACACAAGTAATACGATCCGACTCTGCTGGTCACTAGCTAAGGGATTTTTCTTATTTATTTACAACCCCGGGAGAAGTGAGACAGGCGACTGGTATCTTGGTCGGCAGTAAAGACGAACTGTCAGCATCACTCACTATCCTGGAACTATGTATCGTGATTTGAAATATCCTAGACAATCCTCTCTCTCTCTCTCTCTCTCTCTCTCTCTCTCTCTCTCTCTCTCTCTCTCTCTCTCTCTCTCTCTCTCTCTCTCTCTCCCTGACGGGAAAGAGGACCCTATGGGTCTCTGTGCCCTACTCGGACCCACTTCTAACCCTCCTATGTCGACGTACTGTACCCACTGTATGCTCTACACTGGCCTCCACCTACCCCGAGATACCAGCCCTTCACCCACACTCTCACTGACATGCTTTCCCTACGTGCACCCAGACAGTAAATATCTTGAAACTCAAAAACCTCAAGTACGTCAGGCAAGGGGTGGTTCTTGTGGTATGAGTGCCACCAAGCGGTGACTCTGGGATACAAGTGGCACTGGGAGGAGCTCGGGAGGTACAGGTGCCAATGAACCGAGGCAGTGGGGATACGAGGGCTACTGGGTGAGGACTCTGGGGGTACAGGTGCCCCTGGTTGGGGTGTACGGGTATACAAGTGCCACTAGACGGAGGCTCTGGGGTGTTGATGCAAGGGGGACAGAGAGCAGGGCCCGCATGGTACCAGTGCGGGACAAAGATGACTTACTGGTTCAGCTGTCACTTGGGTACAGTGTGAACAAGGTCTCCTGTCGTGGCCATCAAGATTAGATGTTTACTGCGAACAGGAGTGTATGTATCTATGTATGTATGTATGTTGACCTGGACGGCTGTGGATGATGCTGTCTTGTAGATGTACTGGAGAAGGAAATTAAGATCAAGAGAGACATCAGTACGTTGAGGAGAACATTGGTATGAATATGGTATGAATGAGACTGTATAAGATGAGGAATGAGTAAGTAGTTTAGTTATGAAAATCCTTTTAAAGCTATTGAGAAAGTTTTCCACCTAACAACACTCTGGCTTTATGAATGAGAGCAGAAGACCATAGATGACGGGGCCGGGTCGTTGGACCGTCTGGGTGTCACATTAATCCTTGCTGATGTTGCTCTTGGGTCAGATGGCTGTTGTCAGCGATGTCACACCAGGTCGTTAGCGGTGTGCGCTGTGTCGGCGCCACCTTCAGCGTCAACACCCGTAAAGTGCGGCGAGCGTGGCCGTCGCCAGGCCAGGCACCCGCCTCTGTCAGCAGCGCCAAGTGAAGGTACTCAGTGTCTTCCTGGGCTTGGTCGACCGATGTTTGGTGTGGGGCTGTTGACTTGTTTAGGAGGGATGGGAGATAAGGCTATTGAACTTGTGTAGGGCGACTGTCCATGTTCATAAAGAGAAGTGTACACGTGGAACTGTGGACCATAGCAGGAGTGAGGATGGGAGACCGAGGGTTTAGTTGCTGGCGTGGGTTGAAGTGGTTGGTAGTGGTGACAAGTTGCGGCGGCGTGGACGGTGGTGTTGGACGGAGGACTGGTGGATGGGAAGACTGGTAGGCGGTAAAGTGGGCGGTGATGGTGGTAGGTTGGGTTCCACACGGGTGGGACGGGAACTGAGAGTGGCCTGTGTTCTGGGCCCTGGACTGCACTGTACTGTTGTCGAGTTGCATCAGAGTCGACTTCAGTGTGGGGCGAGTATGATAAAATCGACTAAGTTCTTAATGTTGATCAGAATCCGCTGTACTGAGGCAGTCTTATCATCGTCAACTACAGGATGATAGATTTTCATGAAAATCTTCCTGTCACAAGATGTGATCCGAATCTACTTCGTTCTGGCAAAGTCTTATGAAAATGGATTATGAGATGAGATTGTTTGAGATGGGAAAATTGGATCGAACTCTCTCCCTCTTTAACAGACCTAAGATTCAGAGCTATATATATATATATATATATATATATATATATATATATAAACACTGTGAGGGCGTCGGCCGTGGTACAGACGCCAACATACACAAACAGAAGACAGACGCCCCTCAGTGTCTGTGGTGGCGCCAGTCTGTGCAAGAGACACAAAATTATATACACGAGAAATTGATGGACTTCTTGAGATTAGTTGTGATAGTTACTTGTTAAGATAACATGGGGTCAATACTTTAAGACTGTATTAACATAATAGCTGGAGACTAAACATGGGATCAATACTTTAAGACTGTATTAACATAATAGCTGGAGACTAAACATGGGATCAATACTTTAAGACTGTATTAACATAATAGCTGGAGACTAAAGATGGGGATCAGTACTTTAAGATTGTGTTAACATGATAGCTGGAGACTACAAATATGGAACTGTGTAAGTTCACAATTACCTCCAGTCGCTAATTAGGTGAATATATATTCACAAGCCACGCCCGACTTCCTGTTTAACAGGTCTGCGAAGTTGACTGGACAACTAAAAATATCGATGCTTTATAAGACTAAATTATCGCAGGCAAACAATGTTATCTTGTAAACCATAAGACTCGGATATAAGTTATTGTAGCTCTACTGCTATAAGCAGGTGGGCGGTGTTGCTACTATAGGCAGGTGGGCGGTGTTGCTGGCTGGGTGTTGGCCCGATGGTTGGCGGCTGGCGCTGGTGCAGCCATACTTGTGGTGGTGATGTGTGGTTCGCCTTGTATCAGTCCACCTCGGTTGTTATGGTTTATCTTTCCCACAGTAGATACGTTTAGGATCATCATCGTCCCTGGGATGAAGTCATGCCACAGAATAGCCTATGTTTCTGGGTTCCCGGGCAGTAGGTGACGTCATACACTGTGTATGCCGCCAAGCTATAAGATATAGATAGTTATATATACGTACGTGGGAGGAAGAGGAAACCTTTTGATGGGCATGATTTCATGTAAAAGGCCTTTGCTATGGACAGAAATCTTCACGTAAACTATGTCTCTGACCATCACTTACATGTAAAGGAACCTAACGGGATAAAAGGCCACAATTTAATGGAGACGTTTTAGTATTAATGGCCCCTGTTATAGACACAGGTCTTCTGTAACGCCAGTCCATCAGTGAAAAAAAGAAGCAAAATGGAGAAAAAGGATGAATAACGGTACAATTCTTGAAGAAGTGAATGGCTTTTCTTTTTAAGAGGAGAGTTAGAGTTGTTGGGAAAGGTATGAGAAGGTTCAGGGTTCCCTGTAATAACGGTGGGATGGCAACAGACACCACAACAACCAACCCTTGAGTTGTTGAGGACCACATTGTTCTCATGCGACAATGGTTCGTCCAGCACTAACGACCTTAGCTAATGGCTGAGGCGCGCAAGCAGCAGGAGGAGCTGTTTGGAGCAGAAACCTGAAGTAATACCTGCAGAAGGTAAGAGAACCTGCAGCATATTCTAGGGAAAGTGGTGGATTCTTTTCAAGTTCGCCCAGTAAGTACATCTTTCTAGAATTGTCTTTAGACTTTTTAACGTATAAAGATTTTATTGGTCTCATACATATGTCCATGTATGGTTGTATTCGCAGTTCCCCTTGCCACTTCATTTGCCCTGGTTTACCCTAGACGGAGCACGTCGCCCCCTGTATACCACATATCTCTAATTCACTCTATCTCGTACACGTCTCACAATCTCATATTCATACATAACGTATGTGTTTGTTTTTCTCTATATAAAACCATAACGTCCCTCTGATCAATATCGTGGGTTGGGTGATGGTACCTGCACACAAAACTGGTAAAGATGATAAAATGACAAGTCTCATATTCAACACTTTATGATGACGGGTTAACATCAAAGGACAGGCCGTACCTCTCCTGACATGTCCTACAGGATCATGAAGTTATTGTGGTGTTCAGAGCTTGGCCGGCGTCCCTCTTCATGGTGGGCCATCAGTCGCAGTCATACACACGATAAGCTTAGCAAGCTATCATCACAGTGGCAGACACACACATGATAAGCTTAGCAAGCTATCATCACAGTGGCAGACACACACACGATAAGCTTAGCAAGCTATCATCACAGTGGCAGACACGCACGATAAGCTTAGCAAGCTATCATCACAGTGGCAGACACACACGATAAGCTTAGCAAGCTATCATCACAGTGGCAGACACACACACGATAAGCTTAGCAAGCTATCATCACGGTGGCAGACACACACGATAAGCTTAGCAAGCTATCATCACAGTGGCAGACACACACACGATAAGCTTAGCAAGCTATCATTACAGGATAATGAGACTTCTGATTACTTTAATAAGATCATTATGAAAATAAGGACTTCCAGTTTGGAACAGTAATGATGTGGTGAACACGATGGTAGAGCAAGTAGGACGAACATTATATGTTGTCTGCCTGCATTAATGTAGAACTACTGAAGGTTCTAACCCGGGGTGAGGCCACGGAGGTGGAACTCACTGGATTTTTGAATCCCTGTATCCACAGCCACTGACTGCTGTGTTAATGAGTCTTAGGCTGGGACACTTGTATCCCTGGTCAGTAAGTGCTGTATTAATGAGGCTTACACTGGGATACTTACATGCGTGGCCAGCAGGAGATGTAGCAACAACGTGAGACGAAGTGTTGTCCCCGAGACGTAGTTGATCATTATAACATTAAACATGTTAAACATATTCTTCTCATGTAAAGTAATGAGGAGCTTAGAGATAGGAACATAACACGCACGCAACACACACACACACACACACACACACACACACACACACATAGTGGCCAATACTTGCGTGACTGTAGACGTGTGATATACGAGAGTAAGTGTAGTGGAGCAGCAGACTTGAGGGCAGTAGGCACTTGAGAACTGATGATCATACACTCCATCCTTCACACTCGGGCCTGCAATACTGTGGGTGTTGTCGCGTCGCCAAGACCTGTGCCAAGAGCTGGCCGGACAGCATGCAAATTGTTGTCTTGTTGCGAAGCTTCCATATTAATGATGACTGAAGACTTATGTTGGAGGATGGATTATCTTGGCATGTTGATTACTGCCATACAGTAATGTACACACCTAACAGTGCCTGGGTTAGCGGGGCCTCTCCTCTGTTCCTTCTCTCAACTGTCAAGAATAACATCATTACTTACAACCTCTCGTCTTCCGGTGGCCAGACGAAAAAGACACCAAAATACACGTTTCCAGAAAACCTTCCAACACACACACACACACACACACACACACACACACATCACGAAGCCTACACCATACACCTGTGTATACTCTGGAACTCTCTCCTCTATCTACAAACTTTTCCTTCCTTTCTCCAGCCACTTCTTTTTTCTTCCTCTTCCTCCTCCTCTTCTTCTTCTTCTTCTCTCCCTGACCATCCTAATCAAATCAAGATCTTGGCAACCTCTACAGTGACCCACATCAGGACAAGTAGGATGATCCTGGTGATTGGTGTGTGCCTGTATCACCGAGTAGTTTATTACGTACCTCTTACTCATCCTGTGAGACCTCACCCCAGACGTGCACGATGGTCCTAGCTCTTCATCAGTACCTAGATGAACTACAGACTGGACCTCTGTGGATGTGCGACGTCTATAATCGTCGATGACAGCAGTGGAGGTCAGGTCAACACACTGTTGTACGTACGTCAGTAGCTTTTAGAAGTGAGTCCTCGGTGGGGAGCCTACCCAGCCCTGGTTTTCTTCCGTATCCCAGGAAGCTTTGCAGTTGTAGACTTTAGCTTAACGGCCTCAGCATCTCAGGCCAGGATCTTGTAAATAACTCTTGGAGGTTATAAATGTTCCTCGGGTTCATTACCGGACCTGATTACCGGATAATTGTCTAGAAGCCGGCCGTGAAATGTGGCCTCGTACACACAGGCCAAGAATGTCTCTCTGGCCATAAACCTGCCCAGGGCGAGTGTTCATCGCCACATATATGGGGACGCCGTGCTTCTTACAAGAAAAAAGTGATTCATGGTGTGACGCTTTACTTCATTACTTACACTTTATAAGTGATGGTTGGTAAGTAGCCAGCGGCCCAAGGAGCCCATGTTGTATATATGTCAAGAGGCGAAGGGTGGGGATAATTGGGTTTGGGTGGTTATGGGTGGGTGAGGAAGAGGAGGAGGTAGTGGCGCGTGGGTTGTGTGTGTACAAAATGGGGAAGTGTTGTCAGTATGGGAGGATGGTGGGGCTATACAGGTGCTGCCTCATCTCCATCCGTCCACGTCTGTCTTCTCTTATGCTTCATATTCTGTATTTGTATGTCCGTTTATTCTCCTATTTCTCTCTCCACCTTCTGTTCGATTCATTTATATTCCATTCGTCCACCGGCGTCCCCCCCCCCCGTCCCTCCCTCTCTGACAGACCAATCATTCGTCACCTCTGATCACTCCACACCCCACCCGTCTATAGTAGTCCTTTACACCCCATAAACAACCTTGTTTATCGTGCTACTCTGGACCTTGTGAGCGTCGAGGAAGACAACAACTTGCCCTCTTTAACCTCTGAGAACTCGATATCCCTCAGCCTGCCACCTTAAATCAGACCTGTACCTCCCCTCCACAAGAACTTGGCGCCACAGGTCAGCGGAAGCAGATAAAAAGGATGGTGAGTGACGTCTGGCGTTGTCTCTCTAATTGTTTACCGCCAGCAGGTGTCAGGCCAACCTTAACCTTCAGGCATTTATATTTCCACCGTGCACAGAAAACGTGTGGGGGTGACAAACGCCTGTCTATTTGAGGCAAGTTGATATTGTGGCGATGCTTGTATGTATGTTGGTCTTAAGTGCTTGGGTCAGTAACCAAGCAGGCAGGCATTGGCAGGCAGGCATAAGGAAGTAACTAAGCAGAATGTAGGAAGTAGCCAGCCAGGTAGGAAGTGGCAAGCAGCCAAATGGGCGGGCACTGGGCAGCAGCTAGGTAGGCAGGCAGTGGGCAGCATCCATACAAGAGAGAGCAAGCAGGCAGTCTGGGTAACCAGGCAGCCACCTCACCCTTACGCTGTCTGGCCTTGAGTCCTTCACATGGCCTATGCTTGAGCAAGATCTGCTTACCATCAATTTACATTTGCCTTCAAGCATAACGGGACTATTGCTTGTACGTCTTTCCACATGTGGGTATGTAGTGTGTGTGTGTGTGTGTGTGCACCTCTGTGCCAGCTCGTGCACATGCAGGTGTGTGTGGTATATTTACTCAATGTGTTTGTTTACTACGTTCGAGTGATTTCCCTGCCAGTTTCCTTCTCTGTGTTTGTTGTTATTGTTTATTGAAATATTGACGGATCATGAGTGAACCTATTGTGTGAAGATCCCTTTAGGGCCAGGATGGCTGAGTGAGGGCCAGGTCAAGTGAACTTAAGGACCTTTCGGGTCAAGTTAGGGCTAGGTCGAGCCAAGATAGGTCCAGATCGGGCTGAGTTAGGGTCAGGTTCAATCTATAATCCAGAGTCTTGTTCAAGTCTCCATAGAATGGATTCTTGGGTCTGACTGGAGGAGACCAAAAAACAATATAGATGAACTTATTTTCTTTGGCCACAGCAGTAGCGACCTTCACATTAAATTTGTGTGGGTAACCCCGGCAGGATTTGTGTCGCCCCAAGCTCATGCTGAGAGCGGTAGCGCAAAAGGATTACCGTGATCTCAAAGGGTCTTGATCAGACCCCAGCGTCATGGTGAGCAGGAGGATACAGAGACCACACAGGACCCAGGGACAGGGTCTCACTGGTGGAGTTACATTAAGAAGGCAACTGTGGGAGGTCGACGACTGTAGTATTAAGTGAAAATTATGCTTGATTTCTAAGTTCGACCGAACTTAGTTATGTTCTCTCGAGCCCTACTGGCCCCCAGGGGATATAGCCTTCAAAAATGAGACAATGATTTTCATTTTGTAATTGGTTTTCTGACATTTTTTTCTTTTATTGTTGTTCGCTCTATGTACCATCTGTCATTCCTGTAAACCCAATATAACAATGCTTTCACATTGCTCTCCTCTCGTTACTATGGAGAGTTATCATCCCGTATGAACGCAGTCCTTCTTACCCCACGTCTTGCCGCTTGCCTCGTACATCACCCTGCTCTGGTATGGATAGTGACCCACCCGGTACTGTGCTCCTATCTATGTACTCACTATATAAGGTCTTCAGCCCAGCACAGTAACTTGCCTCATATTCACCATTCATGTTTTTCGATTTTCTGTAGTGTCCTACCCACGCCATAGCATGTGGTACATGAAGGAATGAAACCAACTTGGTCGGTAATGTGAAGCATAGCATCACCAGCAGCACACCTCTGCTGCTACTCTCTTTATTGTTCTTGTTGTTGTTGTTACTGCTGCCGCTGCCCCTGTTCCTCCTGCATGTCATTATCTTCCTCTTCCTCCTCTTCGTCTCTTCTCTTTTTTCTGTGATCATTCCTCCTCGTCTTCCTCTTGCTTTCCCCTCCTCTTCTTCTTCCTTCATTTCCTCCACTCTCGTCGTCTCCCTCATTTCTCTCTTCCTCTTCCCCACTTCGATCGTCCTCCTGCTGACCTTGCCTCTCTCCCTCGCACTCCCTCCTCGATCACAGACGACCTTACAAAGTATTCCACCTTGATGTTCTGCCAGTGCCCCCTGCCAGCCCGCCTGCCAGCCAGGCCACGCTGTATATGTGGCACTACTTGGCTCTCTCCTGCTATCCCTCGCCCTGGCACTATACCCACAGGCGTTTGTCTCTTGGTTTACCAGGCCTACACCATGCCACTTGCAACAGCTTGGTTGATCATATGGTAAATGTGAACCCTTAAAACCATCTTCATCTCAGGCGTAGGTAGACATGACCTTCATAATGAACCATGCGTCTTTTGACCCAGTCAGGTGTCGATCGTCCACACAGCGTGTGTGACCTGATACAGTGTGAGTACCCCGGCACACTGTGCCTCACGGTCGCTCACTTGGCACCTCTCAACACATGCCTATATCTCTGACAAAACTCAAATTTCCTAACTCCCCGCGCATGCCCAGAGCACCTTGTGTCCCCTCGCACCCCATCTGGTGATGCACAACATGTTCTTCACGTTCAGTGAAGTGTGCCGCAGTACAACACGCGTTCCATAAGACACCATGTGTCTCCAGGTACACAGCCAGTGTCCGAGCGCACCGTGTGTCGCTAGGGAGATGAAGCACCTCGCAGTGTGCCTTGCTGGCGTCTCTTCGCTCAGTGAATGATTGTTGTTCCTTCATGCGCCGTGTTCGCCAGATACACCACCATACGTATTCTGGCTGATTCAGACGTCAGCTTTGATATTAGCCTCGCACACTCGAGGTCAAGGGTAGTAGAGTCACACTCGAGGTCAAGGGTAGTAGGGTCAAACTCGAGGTCAAGGGTAGTAGGGTCACATTCGAGGTCAAGTGTAGTAGGGTCAAACTCCAGGTCATGGGTAGTAGGGTCACACTCAAAGTTAAGGGTAGAAGGGTCACACTCGTGGTCAAGGGTAGTGGGGTCACACAGTCGACGTCAAGGGTAGGGTCACACTCGAGGTCAAGGGTAGTAGGGTCGTACTCGAGGTCAAGGGTAGTAGGGTCGTACTCAAGATGTTAATCACCAAGCGTAACAAAATATATACCACAACCGGCCGTCCATATCATGTGCTCACCATCAACGACTCATAACATTTGAATCATGTAATTAGACTCATCCTGCCTGATCCCCTCTGTGATTAGCAGTCACTCTGGTCTCTGGAGTACAACAGTTAGAGTTTCACTCGAGCAAGGATCAGAATTCATAACTGCTCACCTCCTCCCTGGTCATCAGTCGTGCTATTAGGTAATAATTAGCTGTGGTGTCTCACACACACACATATACACACACACACACACACACACACACACACACACACAGTCGGTGCACAGTGTGGCCCGCGACGTCTGGTGCCTGACTGTGCTGTAGCCTTTCTCCTGTGAGCAGTGCCAGCCGCCACTCCCTCAGACGAGCACTACCCGCCCTCCTCCTGCATCTGCTTGATCACTTCGTACCAGGATGCAGGATTGCCCATCCCTAAAACCTTGCCCACTCCACCTATACGTGGACTGTGCAAACCTTGCCCACTCCACCTATACGTGGACTGTGCAAACCCTGCCCACTCCACCTATACGTGGACTGTGCAAACCCTGCCCACTCCACCTATACGTGGACTGTGCAAACCTTGCTCACTCCACCTCTACGTGGACTGTGTTATGTGTCCACTCCACCCATACGTGGACCGTGTCATGTGTCCACGTATAACCAGACTCCACCTTGGAAATACCACTACTAACACTGAGGTTAGGTTAGGAGCTTCCCTCATGCGTTCACCGCCAGCCCTCGCTAGTACTTGCCCGGATGTGGTAAAGGATTGATTATTTTGTATAATGGTATAATCACGGTATTAGAAATGTGAGAGAAAATTAAAGATAAGCCTCACTTGCCGATATAAGTGTTCAAGCGAGTTAATGGCGGTGGAAGAGACGGATGTAATGAACTCTGGCTGAGGGGAGTCTGTTGGGCATTAAGGAAGTTGCCTCAAGACTGCTGGTCATGAGGGCAAATTAATGAGAAATATATCACTTTGAAAAGCCTGATGAAAGATCTCCTTTGCTCTTGGAAATCATTACGATCATGTGTTAGAAAACTGGTTCTGGCCGGTCGGTTCCCGGAAATATACAGCCCAGCCATTGCATTAACCTCCCTTAAGGTCGTGTACAGGATGCAGAGCGCCTCAATCAATCATGAACTGACTTGGAAGACAATTGCCTTTTGTACCGGGTGACCGAGGTCGTATCCGTCTTCTTGTCAAAGTTTTAAACCCCGCGCCAAACTCTCACAAAAGGACGACGTGCTTCTTTAACGACGTTGATTATGTTGTGTGAGTAATGAGGTTCTGAGGACATGATCATTAGCTCAGGTGTCAGAACTTTTCTTTGTCTGGGGGAGAGGAGTGGGTACTTACAGGGCCTCCTCACCTGGCGCCGGGGTGTGGAGTTGTACGTAGGTAGATCCCGCGTGTTTGTTGGATCCAATCCTTTCTGTAATACCTTCACATGTTCGTGAGGTTGTGTGTTGAGAGACCACGAGGACTTGTGAATTGATTCTGTGTTGACATTTATAACACAAGTAAACACTGCTGATCTAGGCCTCTTGGGCACGTCAGTCAGTCATAGATGCTCAAGCTTGGCTTCTTGTGCTTGTAGCCATTTTAAGCTCACTTGTCTTCGCTTGTGACTGTAGACATTCGTGCCCGTAACACTGATGTGTTGCCCCACTATAAAAAAAATGTATAAACATCAGCGAATTTACTGTAATTTAGATTATTTAGGCCCCCTTGACGGCAGACAGGAAGTGCTGGTTAGCACGGCGAGGCCAGACTTCTTGACCAGTTGAAAAATTAAGTAAACATTGCGAGTGGTTGGCGCAGCGCCCGTGACACGTGTAAGAGGCCCGAGGGAGGGTGGGAGAGAGGCTGTACGGTAGCCAACCTGGACAGCATTAATTATACTGTACCCAACACAGACGACATCACCCTTATGTAACCGACACAGCCAGCAGCGTTATCTGTACCGTGGCTAACACATACATCATGACCTACACAGTACAGGCGCTAGCACAGGAAAAAAGGTAGCGTGTATAAAGTCAACTTGTTAAACGAATGCTTACAGCCCATGTTTCATCCTTCACTCACCTCCATATAATCGTATATATATATATATATATATATATATATATATATATATATATATATACACACACCACAAATTGGCTAGTCATGAATTATATTGATGTATGTCTTATAGTTCAGGATCAGGCGGTACCTGAGTGTTGATGTAGTCAAGTCATAAGTGTTACTGACTCCGGCCTCAACCTTCTTGGGTGAGTAAGCATAGAGCGGGTGCCTGTTACTGGCGAGAGGCTCGGATTCGATTCCCTGCCAAGAACTGGCCACAGGTCCAGATCTGATAGCGACAGCCCCGCACGCTGACATGCGTGTGTGTGTGTGTGTGTGTGTGTGTGGCACAAGTACTTACCTGCCATGTCCTTAGGATTTCCTTAGTCTGTAGATGTCATGTCAGCAGGACCTTACAGGCAATGGAGAGATAGCTCTGTGAACCTTGACCTTACCGTGGCACTGGAGGTGTCATCTGGGGTTTGTGTCAGGCAAGGTCAGGTCTTGGGGATCGATCGGTCGGTCGGGGGTGTCAGTATGCAGCAGGTGGACTGGTGAGGGTCACATTGTGTCCTCTGAATGCCTTCACACCAAGCCATACGAAGCGTCCCCACGCTACATGATCCTTGGGGTCGTGTAGTCAACATCTTGAGTACGATGGTACGACTCGTGGGCACGACGGGACGATATGTGAGCGGGACGGCGCAACTCGTAGGTACGACCGTGCTATCTTTAAGCACGACCAAGCAGCTCTTAGGTAAGACAGCACGACCTTTGAGCACGACGAAAGAGACGGAATGGAAAGAGTAGAGGTGAGCCACCAAGATAATTCCCGGACTGAGAAGCAAATCCTGAGACAGCCAACTAATTAACTTAGAGAAGACAAGACTTAAAGGTGATCTTAAGGTTACGATAATGTCGATCTAACGATCTACAGAAGGATACATTTGTCTGATTTCACTCGTAGTAATGGATGTACACACGTGAGCAAACTGTTTACATCGAATTAGGCGAAGTAATATTTTTTTTCTCAACAATTAGAGTGGTTGAAAGCAGCACCATAGATACGTTTAAGGACAGACTTGATAAATATTTCGCTTCAAATCCTCGACTGACATTAGGTTCACCTCCTTAGCTGCACGAGAAGTTTACATACAAGTCTTTTTCCTTAAAAAACCTGTAAGTCTTTCTACTCCTACAACATTATTACATAAGTTTGTTTTCTTACATTACCACAAATAGCCTCGTAAAGACCCAGTGATCTGTAGTTGTTTGAAGTCAGTTGTAATCAGTTGACGATCGACTGTTGGTACGATCTTTGAGCACAACAGAACGACTTTTGACGACGACAGTTCAACCCTTCAGCACGACGACGGAAGGACCTTCGAGGTACGACCCTTGGGCGTGACTGTGGTCCATTTAATGACCGTTCAGGGCGAGTTCAGGGACCAGGAGGGGGGGGTCACACCCAGGAGCCACAGCCTCGTGTTGAAGGGGTTATGAACACCACCTGGACCACTGGTGGAGGCAGACCACTGAAGACCACTTCCGTTTCTGCTTTGTGGTTCAATGATGTAGCTTCCGGTCCTTGTGTCGGGTCAGGGTTCACCCCGACCTCCTGGGTCACCCCAGCTGCCTCAGTCAGACCTTGCTTGTTGACCTCTCATATCTCCAGTCATGTATACTAATTATTATTCTGTACATAACCTTATACAGACATGGTGGGTCTCGCGTTGTTGTCAGAAGTGTACGCCTGAGAGTCCAATGTTAAGAAATGTGAGAAGTTAGTCTTGTATATCTGAGATATCCACAGTTTTTTTTTTTTTTATTTCGGTTGCACAGTTGATTCATATTCATTGTATTTATATCGTGCGTGACTCAGTGTGAGCTATGGCCCTAGCGTAGTTGTTCACATACCCCCCTCACTCGTGTCCCATCCCGTGTAGTGGTATGTGGCTAGGCTGGGTCAGACGAGGTCATTGCTCACACAGTGACAGTTCCCTCGCGCCTATGGCTCTAGCACACCCTGACACACATCGCCCCAGTGGAACACCCTGATGTACCAGCAGTCTCAGACTTCACAGTTTTTTTAAATATCTAAATTGCTTTTTTTTCGCCTTGGATTTTCCCCCCATTTATCATCGCGTTCTTGAATAGTCTTTGTGTGCAGAAGGTGCAAGGCGTCCCCTGCCCTGTGAGTTGAGCAGATCCATTTGTCTTTGTTAGTCGTGATCCCTCACACTGTTGTTAGAAGGGTCCGAAAACTTGCGTACCCTCTACTTCAGTTACCACTGGGGAGACGTTCTCAAACGGACGCCTGAAAATATCCTTCCTCTCTATCCTTGGTGTTCCTATATGTGTCAGCGAACCCAGCGAAGTTTACTGGTGGTCGTTGGTGTTTATAGTAGTTATGGTCTTCGATTCTTTTTTAGCGTGTGGTGTTCAAGATGGGGTTCAGGGATGAGCTCTGGGAATGCAGAAAGACTCAGGGTTGCGGATGGGGACCAGGGAGAATTGAGGTTGTGGGGGGTGGGACCACAGGTTGGGGATGGAGTGGGTTGAAGTTGAGGAAGTGTTCATGGGGCCGGTTGACCCAGCCAGCTATCGTGGGAGGCTACCACTTGGCCCGTCACTCGTCACACCATTACAGTTCGTCACTCCAGCCTGTCACACCCTTAGCCCCAGGTGGTTCCTCACCAGCTGGTCCTTGTACCCTCTACACATGCTGTTATGAACCAAAGTACGCGAGAAAGATCGCATTTCTCAGAGTGTCAACTGTAATGGTCCAGATTTTTTGCCTTGTTGATTCCACCTATGCTTTCACGTCGCATGTATATGTTCCCAGTGGCTGAGGAGGCGAAACGTGTATACCAAAGAGGAATAATAATTCCCTAACAGCAGCAGAACACATCTAGTCGTGTCCTCAGTCGACCCCAGTCAGTTTAGCCTTATATTTCCTATGGTGGATGAATGTCATTAAGTCTGCTGAAATGAAAATAGTGGCTCTGAGGTGAGGTTACGATATTCAGTAATAAACCTTTCTCCGCTTCCAGTTCCACACTGCTCGTTAAGTGTAGGGATGATGATTGGGTAGAGTAAGTATAGCAGTGTTTCATAACGGATGGTTTGTTTAGTATTTACCTTTCACAGACGTGTGTTTTCTAAGGATGGTCGTGCTTGTCACACCAGTTTTGTTGGAATCGCACCTCGTCAGAACTTAACCGCGTCGCTCTTTCCAGTTGATCGCTGCAGCGTATCTCAAAAAAGGTCTTCCCTTACTGAAGGTAACTGGGTATGAAAACTCTTTGTATATTTGTGGCTCTGATTAGAGTTGCACTTTACCCTTTTTTTCCCGAGACTAATGAAGACGTTTGACTCGAGTGTGTGTTGGTGTGTCTTGCCCCGTGGTCACCATGATGTACCCAGCCTGTCGTCCATGGTAACCACGGCCACACAACTATCGATGGTCTCGGTATGGTAGAGACAAGAAGTTGGAAGCAACACTAGTCCGTATGGGCCCTCTGCAGACGTGTCAACACCTGGGAACCCAATGATCCCGCTGTCCATGTTCGCTTGATTATGAAGAATGTCACCCACTGAGCCAGGTCGATTATCGGGAACCTGTCGGGTTGTTTCGATGCAAATGCGACGAGCTCAGAGCCCATTCTTTCCACCTCTGCTACATCTCCATCACTCTGTCGCATCTCCTGTTCCATATATTTCCCTGGAAGGAACAGATTGGAAGAAAGGAGCCGAGACAAGAGAAGCAATACAGGTGATGATGATGTTCCAATGAGTAATGAGTTAACTGTGTTTCGTGCACTTTGAGAGGGCTTCCGCCAGGGTGAACTTGGTGAAGCTGATGGTGATACTGATGAAGGTTTGTGTTCAGTGAAAAAGACAGAAGACTGATCAGTAACCCACACACTGGCTTAGAAGTGGTGATGAAAGTGACAGAATACGATTCGTAACTAGTGGTGACAGAGTTGGGAGCTCGGCAGGAATGTATAGTGTCCTGTAATATGTTCAGTTTTTACAGAAATGTTGATGACTGAGGCAGTATGAGGTGCAGGAGGTGGGATCGAAGGAGAGCACCTGAAGGATACACGGTGTGTAGATGACTAAGGAATGGTAGCCAGATCAGAACTAGATATACAAAGGCTAGCTTGGGGAAAATATGATTTCAGTGGGAATGGAAGGAAGACAAAGGTCATACGAATGATAAAAAAAGGAGAAATAATCAACCGTATGACTGACGAGAGGAAAAAAAAATTTGAACCGGTGAAAAAACTCACGTACTTGCTTATCCTGTTTATAGAGGATGGAAGATGTGAAGCAAAGATCAGATTACGTTTAGGGAAATTGGAGGTTAGGGGAAAGTTAGGGGAAGTGGAAGTTAGGTTAGGGGAAGTGAAGTGTTCAAGAAGTTACTGGTGAAGAAGAGAGGCATTGATCGTGCTGTTAAGTGCAATCCTGATCATTGAACCAGAGGAAGTAAGTTATTAACAGATTATTAAGAAAAATGCCTTTGTGAATGTTGAGAAGGATGCAGATGTTCGCTGGGAGGATGAGAAAAAATGGATATACAGAGAGAAGAAAGGAAGCAGATGGTAATGATGACGATGAAGTATTGGATCGGATGTATTCAAAGAGGAGATGGACTACTGCAGAGCTTGACTTGGAGGATAAGCTTCCGGGAAGAACTGAAGGAACTGAAAGAAGGATCGTTTGTGGAGAAGTCGAGAGCGAAGAAACGAGTGGACTCTTTGAGAATCACACTCAGCCTCTGATTGGTGGAGTAGTTGGACACGTGTGGTGATCTCATGGGTACAGAAGTACACCAGTACGTACAGAGGTACATCAGTAAGTACAGAGCTACATCAGTAAGTACAGAGGTACATCTGTAGGTACGAAGGTACACCAATAAGTACAGAGCTACTGCAATATGTACAGGGGCACATCATTACGTACAGAGGTACATCAGTAGGTACAGAGGTACACCAGTAGGTACAGTGATACACCAGTACGTACAGAGGTACACCAGTAGGTACAGAGGTACATCAGTACGTACAGAGGTACCCCAGTAGGTACAGAGGTACATCAGTACGTACAGAGGTACCCCAGTAGGTACAGAGGTACATCAGTACGTACAGAGGTACCCCAGTAGGTACAGAGGTACATCAGTACGTACAGAGGTACACCAGTAGGTACAGAGGTACATCATGGTACACTGGGATATACCTGGCCAAGACGTCTCGCGTCTCAGAAAAACCGTCCGTCTTCGTCCACTTTTACAGACCCAGATGATCTTGATTCCTGGCACACCTGACCAGTCTCATGTGTTGTCCACGTCAGCTGGGACAACCAGCTGCAGCGCAGCCGAGCGTATTCTTGGAAAATGATATCCAGTTGTGAGTGAAAGCGTCACTACATGAACACAGAAGAAACTCTGGCTCCTGAACGACGAACACTGGAGCGAACATTTGCATCCAAACCCTTCATGACTCATCTCCATCCACGTCCAGTGTCTTCAGTTTAGGCTTCGCTAACAAGACGGCCACAGTTCCTCGGGGCTTCTCAAGAGTGTTGCACGATAAGCCAGTGTTGCTCCTCACAGCTTTCATCACCAGACTAAAACCTAAATGTTGTAGGCTGAATTACGTGTTCAGGCGAGTGATATTGTACGTATTCAATAAATAAAGCAAATCGTCATATCTTCAGATAGCCTCTTTTAGTAAATGATTAATACAATAATTACATGTAAGTAAATGAATAATACGTTATTTACATAAACACAGAAGAAAATGACTGACTGACTCTTGAATTACAAGTATGAGTTATAAAGATTATTTCTGCTGTCACTTGTGGGAGATGAGGTTGAGGCACCAGAGATGCTACTTTTCATGGGTTCACGACGTGTCTAGACTGGCGACGGGAGCAGTGGAGCGTACCACAAGTGGCCCAGTGTGTCTCCAGCCACACTGTGGTACCCGCAAGGCCCAGTATGTCTTCAACCACAGTGTGGTAACCCGACAGGCAGGTCTAAATATGTATCCAGCCACACTGTGGCACCCGCCGAGCCCAGTATGTCTCCACCCATACAGAGGCACCCGCCAGGCTCAGTATCTACATGTCATACTGGGGGGACGGCAGCAGCAGCAGCAGCTCTAGGACAGGCAGCCGTCTTGGCAGGGACCGTACGTTCGCCTTGAGTGAAATGATCATGATCGACTTTTTCACCGTCTGGACGTCACTTCAACAACATTGCGATAAATCTGAAGCGAAGTATTCACTGCACCAGGACACTGGAGTTCCAGTGTAGCCTTCACTGCACCAGTACACTGGGGTCCCAGATGCAAAATAGATTACTTGGGTGATGCTTTATTAATGCAAACGACTTGTACCATCATTAGTCAGGTTATTTATTTGAATTTTCAGGTACCGTTTGGCGATTATGATGGTAGATGTTACCGTGATAATGTCATCTTTCATGTAGAGGGCCTTTTTCGTGGCACAGTCGTCAGTATGTATATTTGTAATTAAGAGTACTAAAAGATTCGGGTTCTCTGGGCCCTCGTCTGCTGCCTTCTGCAAAGGGCGCAGAACGGCGGAATAGCATTTTTCAATGGTATGATTACTCATCCCCGTTAATTTTCCTCTCCATACTTGCCTTATAGCTGGCACATCCTTCCCGCTCAATATTTTCCAAATAATATATTACTCAAGCTAGAAGCAGCCTATATCCTGCCAAGGAAATGGACGAACATTAGGCTACTGTTTATGACCTAAGTTGTCAAGAGTCTGTCAACATCCTGGGCGTGTCTACGAACAGATGACAGAACTGCTGTGTTATAGTGTGCGTTATAATCAACGTCTTCATCACTTAACAGCACCATCATCGCAGACCGGCAGACCGGCCTCCTGTCTGCATTCATCTCATGCTAGACACTGTGCCATTTTCCTCTGCACGGTAGGTTGCCACAGAGAACAACTGCACGCTCAGCTTTCCCCTCAGGTTCTCTGCGTTCTCAGAGCTCTCGTCCCCTGGCTTACCTTAATCCATGTTGTGTGTACAGTAGGTGGGAGGTGTGTCTCTCCCATCCTTAAGCAAACTCGTATTTTTGTGTTTCGTCCTGATAACATAACACCCCGGGCCGATTCACCACTCCATATTAATGATCTGAATAATGATAGCATATCTTCAGATTATACACATATATATATATATATATATATATATATATATATATATATAGAGAGAGAGAGAGAGAGAGAGAGAGAGAGAGAGAGAGAGAGAGAGAGAGAGAGAGAGAGAGATAACATCTTTTGATTCACTCCAAGTTGATGATATTCTCAAGGAAAAGAATATATATGACGTAGGGATAATACAATCTTCGCCGGTGACTTCCTGGTGTATTTTCTTCCCTTACCACCAAATAACTCTTACTTACACTGACTCTGTTGACAGTAAATAAGAATAGGTTTAATTTACATATTGAAATTCTTCACTTCCTCGGAGAAGCTACGCGAACCTTGCATTCCCTCATGGGATAACTGTGTTTAGGTGCTGAAATAGAAAGCTGGCTGCTCTCTCGTCCTAAAGTTTATTCGATGAGACAAGAGCCAAAGTCTCTACGGAAATGAAGAACATTCTACTCTCCAAGGCCCCAGTGTCTGCAGACAGATTGGAACGAAAAGGTACTGGGATATATATATATATATATATATGTGTGTGTGTGTGTGTGTGTGTGCAGACCCACTGGCCAGTAGCCCCTGTATAGCCAGGCCAGAGACCAGACCAGTTGCGGACGTCCTCGACCTTGGCCGGTGGGTATCATCCCTAATGCTGGCGTTATCAGGTGTCGCCGCTAGGCTCGATTGGCCGTTTTTATTAAGGCTAATGCTTTACATTTGTGGCTCAGCAGTCATGTTTGTCGGTGCTTGCTGGCTGATAGTAGAGGCACGTTGAGAGACACAGAGACAGTGACGTTGCCTCGAGCTAAACTTAGAAGGGTAAGAATATGAGGAGAGCCGCTCGCCTTACTCCCTACTCCAGCTACTGAATTGTACGTGGAGGTCCACGATGCTTGGTGGTCAGATACGTCACATTTGTGCTACATTAAAGTGACAAGACCGTTGTTCACTGTAACCCTCAGGGCATATGTGACGGAACTGATGGTCTGCATTCCCTTGCTCCACTAAATGTGATTGAGACCAAAGGTAAAACGGACACATAATCAGATGAATAGAAAATTCTCTTGAGATTGTTCATTTAGGGGTGGGGCTTCCACTGGCTACTGTGGCAATTTTCAGTAATACCATTATAGTTGTACCCCCACCCTTCCCCCTTATACATACCCCGTCCTACCTCAGGCTACCCCTCAACCATCTGCCTCTATCTCCAGCACGTTCGTCCTCACGCAGTCCTCCATCACCCTCCCTCCCAGTGTGGAGTGGCTGAGGAAGACGCCATGACACTGGTGTGTGTGTGACCATGATGAGTAGAGTCAGGGCACTTGCAGCTAACCTCCCCAAGCTGATCCCTGGCAACCCTCATACTACTACTCGAATACCCGAGGATCTGAACCCACCTCTGAACCCACCTGACTCACACATCACTGTACCTGAGGCTCCAAACCCACCTTTGTAACCTGACTCACACATCATTGTACACTCCGTATGTAAGGATCTTGACCCAACCTGTGATGTGTGTGTTTTCTTTGTCTTGATACAAGAATCCCCTGGCCTATCACTGTAACTTAGCTCATATACCACACCACTGCACTGTATGTTGACACTAAGTACTGGCCAGTCCTGTAATGCGTGTGTATTTCTTTGTACTGAATTCTCATACCATCTCTGTGACTTGCCTCATATTCACCAGTGTTTGTATAACACGAAACACGAAAGTCTGTCGATTGCCTGTAATGTCTTACCAGAGTCATAACATGTTGGACGGTGAGTAAAGTGACTGGACTAGTAACGGAAGAGCAACACAGTGTCGCACACTGTCTCATACACACCACAAAGACAATCTCTAAAGTCTTCCTCCAGTAGCGGGTTAAGAGCAGCTCTTGTTATACGGGAGGACACATGAAATACGTAACATGAAAAGTTAAAAAAGATATACTACGGGTTTGTTGATGACGATGTGATTAGTATGTTAGAGATACGAGAGCGCGAAGCGGTGAACAGTGCCGCACCGTCATCATATTTGCTCTTGTGTTAGTTTTTGTAACATAGAAACTTGAAAGAGAAGCCAAATGATTTATTATTCTGGGAGTAGAGTCCAAACAGCTGTCCGATAGTGTTTGCCCTGTACCACTGAAGTGGGTGACCTTCGGGACGAGTGTGGAAAAATATGAGCTAAGAACTGAGGAGGTTGTTTGTGGCACGCTGTGTGTCCGCCCGTACCCAGCGATGCCATGCCCAGGCAGAACCCCTGGCTCCTCCAACGCTCGCCAGCTACTGAATTACTGTGGTTGATAACTTACTGATGTCAGTAGGTCTTTGGTTGATGATGTACTGATGTATGGAAGTTTGACTCAAAAACAGAAAATGATAGGAAGAGTTGTCTGGTTCCTCTACGCTGATCAGTTGTGATGTATTTTCTCTGATGTCATCGTCAGCTTCGTTGGGAGTTCGACTGCCCAAATGTAGTACCTTCCCAGGACTTGGGGTTACACCAGACTCCATAAGGAGGCGTTTAGGAGTCCTCGTAACGGGAGTCCTAGTAACGGCAGTCCTCGTAAGGAGGTTTACGCGTCCTTATCATTCCTTATGAGTGGTTCTGATGGGCTATCAGATCCTGCCATGGCCTCCACGTACCTGGAGTAGTTGTATCAGTGGTATGCCTCTTTCCCAGTGGGACTGGACAGGAGTTCATTCAGGGGCAGGGTATGGGTCGGAACTGGGCGTGGTGGGGGTCGGGACGGGAATGGGGCCTGGGAAGGGTGTCGGGACGAAGCTGGAATAGGTTTGGGATGGGTTAGCGATGAGGATGGGACGGTTCGAGGTCACGATCGGGTTAGGACGGGGGTATGGTCACTAAATTACTGGGAACTACTGAAAACACTGAGGCTATACTCCCTGGGGCACAGACGGGAGAGAGGTATATCATCATCCATACCTGGCAAATCCTGGAAGATATCGTTCCCAACTTACGTTCGGGAATGACATCGTACTGGCACGATGGCGTGGATGACCTTGTACATTACCAACGACCCAGTCCAGCAGCCTGGGTCTAGCCCGGGGATGTGGGGGTGAAGACCCCCGAAGACCTCACGATGTATCCACGAGATGGGGTTGGGACATGTCGGGGGCCACGCCGGGGTTGAGGCAGCTAGGACAAGACCCTCGGGGTTGGTTATGACGTAAGGTCAGTGGAGGCCGGGAAGGGTGGGAGGGTGAACGGCCCCCTGGGCTTGGCACAGTGCCACGCCGCTACCAGACGTGGAGGGAGTGCCCCCTAATGGTCACACACACACACACACACACACACACACACCTCCATGGTGTAGTGGTCAACGTTACGACTCATAAATCTTGCGGGGACCTGGTTCGAGCCCAACCCTGACAGATAACTCAAGTCTTCGTTTTTTCCCTTACGTCTGGTCACTGAATACCTACCTGCCATATATATATATATATATATATATATATATATATATATATATATATATATATATATATATATTATCCCTGGGGATAGGGGAGAAAGAGTACTTCCCACTTATTCCCTGCGTGTCGTAGAAGGCGACTAAAAGGGGAGGGAGCAGGGGGTTGGAAATCCTCCCCTCTCGTTTTTTATTTTCTAAAACAAGGAACAGAGAAGGGGGCCAAGTGAGGATATACCCTCAAGGGCTTAGTCCTCTGTTCTTAACGCTACCTCGCTAACGCGGGAAATGGAGAATAGTATGAAAAAAGAAAGATATATATATATATATATATATATATATATATATATATATATATATATATATATATAGAGAGAGAGAGAGAGAGAGAGAGAGAGAGAGAGAGAGAGAGAGAGAGAGAGAGATGTTACCGGACTCCTCATGTGGTTAGGCCGCAAGTTTAAAGTCACGGTGGCGATGTTGTATCGTCGTAAAGTCCAGTCGGGGAAATTCGTACTCCAAATGACTCCATCATTTCCCTGCTACTGGATGTAGTGTAGCACTGAAGTTGCAGGAGCCCTTCAGTAAAAGAAACGTGTATATATATATATATATATATATATATATATATATATATATATATATATATCATCCAAGCTATGGCTATTTTAAGGGGTTATCGCAGCCCTGAGGGCGCGCTTCGCACAGGAGTAGGGCAAGGTGGGTCTCTTTGGGGGGTGAATGTCCTCTGCTACGTTGTGCTGTCTTTCATTCGTTGGCAACGACACATTTCTACCGAAGGCAAGCCGCAGCTCACGGTGCCACCACTTACAGGCAGAGTCTACACACACACACACACACACACACACACCACACACACACACACAGACACACACAAAGCTGGGGACAGGAAGCAACAGCTGTGCAGGAGAATGTATGTGGGCAGCTGACACTGGAAACGTTCAACACTTGCTTGTCATGAAGACACAGGCGCCTGGGTTATCCTGCTGCTGCTGCTGTAGTGTTTGTGTGGTGGGTAATGTGAGGGATACCAAGGATAGCGCGAGGGTCTCTCTCTCTCTCTCTCTCTCTCTCTCTCTCTCTCTCTCTCTCTCTCTCTCTCTCTCTCTCTCTCTCTCTCTCTCTCTCTCAAAACACACACACTCACACACATACCTGGGATGAGTAAGGACAAAACAAATAAAAAGGAAACGTGCCTTTGCCTTTGTCGACCTTGGCCAGAAGATGAACTTTTGAGTAACGTCCAAACAAAGGTCAAGTACCAGGTACCAACTCCAGCCGTCCGTGACTTCGGTATTACGGGGGTCGGTAGATAACATTACGTGAGGGTCTATGACGAGGTTACCTTTCGGAGTACAGCCCTTGTGCCTTACAGTCCTGATCTACATTTACTGAGACAGGATATTTAAGCAGAAGACTCCTCCCCACCCACGCCACTATGGATGAATAACATGGGTGAGGGTTTCATGGCTAGGGGTAGGTGGAGACAAGTATACAACATACAACCTAGAAAGGAGGGTGACAGGTGGGCCGGGAGGGTCCTCTTTCCGTCAGTGAGGGAGGGACGGTCAGGAACCATTATATATTTGGTACGTCATTCACAGGATGCAGAGTGATACGTGACGACAACAGAGGTCGCGTAACGAAGAGTTTCATGATTTTGGCAACAGAGTTACGTTAGTACGAGTGAGGGGCACACAACTGGACGACACACAGACACACAAGGGTGAAAGACGGGGTCCTGGTAAGCCCAGAGACCCAGAGGGTCGTTCAGTGAAACACAAGATCTCACCGTCCACCACTCTCTCCAGCCGGACAGTCGGCAAGAAAGGTACCATGAAGGAAGACCATCTAGAGCAGAGATTATCCTGGTGTAAAAGCTTTACCAGAACGAACGAATGAATGAAAAAAAAAAATGCATTTTGATACTCTGGGTAAAGATGAGGTCAGATGCTACTCTGGAAAACAGCTAGTTGAAATCCGTGCATATGATAGTGTTATTGTTGAGCATGATTATTATTAAGTGATAACCTCTGTCATTAAGTTAATTGTCTCTTAAGATCTGAATGTGCATTTAATCTCCACTCTGATGATATCTGATGTTAGTTTATCGTCCCGACTCTACCGTTGAAGGAACTTTTCCCCACTGTTGTCACATCATCTTGCTCTGTAACTTAACACTAGTACATCTGGTCATCGTCTCTCTAACGTGAACAAATCATTACGATTTATATTATTAAGATGATCAAGTATTTTGAGACTTTTGGTAAATCTCGTCGGAAGCTGCGCCGTTTTGGAGAAAATGATTTTTACATCTCTCTGTCTCTCTGTGGTTGAGGAAGATTATACATGACAACCAGAAACTGAATGTATGCAAATGAGAACATTGTTCGTTTGTTCTTGACGCTTCCCAGCCAAGGGGGAAAAGACAGAAAGTCTTTCTTAATATATTGTAAGTCTAACGAAAATAGTTACATTCGCTTTACGATAGTTTACCTTGACTTTATTTAGTAAATGACCAGAACTAGTAAGTGTATTCTCAATGTACCTGACTTGAATTTTGTAAAAAGCTACTATTTTGTAGACTCCTACAGTATATATTTCTGGCTATGAAATTTAACATCGTGTTAAAAGGATCACAAAAGAATTCAAACAGCAACATACCATTAGGTCCTAACGAGGCTGTTTGATATAGAAACTCGTGGATGACTGTGATGAGGTTAGAGAGACATACA